>NW_020224111.1:77221-160695 GCF_003070985.1 Temnothorax curvispinosus
TTTCCGAAATCTCGGAGTTCCGGTTTATTTAAAATATTTTTCGAATAGTTCTGAGCATACTGAAGCATTTTCTAAAGAGTTCCCGACATTAGCAATGTTGTACGATTGTTTAAAAAATTAATACCGCTCAAAAGCCGAGTATTTAGAGAAAATAGGGTGATATGCTGTACAAAATGTCGCAGTTCCGGTTTATCTAAAATATTTTTCGAATAGTTCTGAACATACTAAAGCATTTTCTAAAAAGTTCCCGACCTTGGCAATGATTGTTTTCAAGCGGTATTAATTTTTTAAACAATCATACGACATTGCCAGAGTTGGAAACTCTTTAGAAAATGCTTTAGTATGTTCAGAATTATTCGAGAAATATTTTAGATAAACCGGAATTGCGACATTTCGTACAGCATATTACCCTATTCTCTCTAAATACTCGGTTTTCGAACAATATTACATTTTTTAAACAATCATACAACATTGCCAGGATCGGGAACTCTTTAGAAAATGCTTTAGTATGTTCAGAACTATTCGAAAAATATTTTAGATAAACCGGAACTGCGACATTTCGTACAGCATATCACCCTATTCTCTCTAAATACTCGGTTTTCGAACGGTATTACAATTTTTAAACAATCATACAACATTGCCAAGGTCGGCAACTTTTTAGAAAATGCTTTAGTATGTTCAGAACTATTCGAGAAATATTTTAGATAAACCGGAACTGCGACATTTCGTACAGCATATCACCCTATTCTCTCTAAATACTCTGTTTTCGAGCGGTATTAATTTTTTAAACAATCGTACAACATTGCTGATGTCGGGAACTTTTTAGAAAATGCTTCAGTATGCTCAGAACTATTCGAAAAATATTTTAAATAAACCGGAACTCCGAGATTTTGGAAAATTAGCAGATAATTTTTTCAATGGATTTTTTTTGGCAAAATCAACAGAACTATTATTAAAAAGTATCAAGAACTATAGAACTCGACTGCATGCGACAAGAACTCTTTTTTATTTTTGATTTGCTAGAAAATGATCTGCTACGGGAAGTTAGCAGATCATTTTTTCGATCGACTGTTTTTTGGGTAAAATCACTAGAACTATTACTAAAAAGTATCAGGAACTATAGAACTCGACTGCATGCGACAAGAACTGCCTTTTATTTTTGATCTGCTGGAAAATGATATGCTAACTTCACAGACACCTCTAAATCCATGCTAGTTTTGAATAAATTTGCAAATATAATACACATGCCAGTTTTTATTATCAGATTTCCACTAGCATTTCCAATCGATTTTTTGTACGTTATTAAATTAATGATTTTATAACGCTGTTATTTAATTCATTCACAGATTATAAAAAATTGTATTTAATAAAAGCGAGATTTAGATCACTTGGACTAATAAGACATATTATAGCTTATTTAACAGCTTATAACTTATTTAATAGACGCAATTCTTGGAAATGTAAATAATAATTGTTCAAAATGAAAACCAAACAATTATTATTTTTGCGTCGTTATAAAATAACGACGCAAAAATAATAATTGTTTGCACGTGGAAATGCAAATTATCGTTTCTTAACACAATAAATTACTTATATACCGGAAATGATTCTATTTATTTGTTATGTAAGATATTTTATTCAGTTCCCTCAGTCTTCGAAGAATTATATACACAGTAGCGTTGTCAGTGATATCAACCTTCTGTAATTTCTCATGGATTATTCAATCCAAGTTTGAGATCGGCAACGATGAGGATGGCTTCCTGCACCATTATAAACAAACGAAACGACAATTTTCCTTTTGAGAATATTTTTTACTACTCAAAATACATATTTGAAAAGAAATCAGAGAGAGTGCCGTAATACATACATATATTTACCTAAAATTTTATTGAATTAGCAAATTAGTAATTAGTCACAAAAAATTATTAATTACGTAAAAATTAATAATACTTAAATAAAAGTGAATTACGCATTACAAAAAAAAAGGTAATTTGTCAGAGAAAAATTTCTAATTACGTAAAAATTTGTATAGTAAAAATAAATTCTTTATTATTAAAATAACTAATAATTTGTAAAAAATGAATTATTACTTATTTGAAAATTAATAATGAGTGGATAAGGAATAAAATTAATCTTCATTGTCAGGTAAATTACTTATTTTAAAAATTATTAATTGGTTTAATATAAATAATTTAATTATTGCAGTTAAACATGATTTAAAAAACATTATGTTAATGTTATATATATGTATATATACGATATATATGTGTATTTATATCCACTTAATATAGAGAATTGCAAGAATAACATTAAATATAAAAAATACGTATTTAATCAATACATATTTAATTATATTCGAATTAAATTAGGCAATAAGAGCTGAACTTGATGTGCTGATAGACAATGCGCTGAAGATGACCCCAAAAAGAGTCGAAACGTACGCGGCGTATATATCTTCTGACTATTTTGTAAAATAAATTTTATCGACTGCACATCAAGTTTGGCTCTTATTTAATTCGAATATTTTTATATTCTAAGCCTCTAATTATCATTATTAAATTAATTTCAAAAATAGTTTAGATGAAAGTTGTTTGGTTTGAAGAGGGAAACATGATTCTTACGTGAGTTATGTCGTAGATATCATCGTTTTCAAGAAATTTTAAAGGCGACTAATTTCTTAAATAAAACTTGATTTTTTCCTTGACTTGGAATTTTTATTACCGAAGTTTTACGTATATGTATATAGAGACGTATGTGAGTGGAGCATATAAACGAGTATTATGTATCCTATTAATTACGTCTGTGCTCTTATTTCAATTTTTTGCATTTCACTTTGCCTGATTAATCTTTAACAACTCAATAAGATCAACTCAATAAATCAGGCTGTTCAAAACTCCGACAAATGTTTATTTAAAATGTACTATTTTCTAATTTGGCCGGATCTATTTATACATATAAATCATATAACATGTCGTTATCGTATTATGTATTACATATTATGTATAAACCAGTTAGCTATACATGCTTCATTACGTATCTGTCAGTGAACTTCTCAATGTCATTATTGCTTATATGTTAAGCAATGGCATTTTATATGAATAATGTAACATCGCACATATAAGTGAGTGCATTTATTATTTCTTTTGCTCTTTATATTCTTGTACACTACCCTCCATAAGTTTGGAAACACTCTATGACAGATGCCGTACGTGCGACTATTTACAGATAAATAGTCGCACGGCAGCGATCTGTGCAGATTTTTGGTATGAATATATCGTAAGATGTTCAAATAATCATATATATTTTCACCTGGGACACTTGCAACACTTGTACATGCCGAAAATATGTCGGATGGTTATTTCGCGACACCGAAGTGCTCGGAGTTAAATTTGTTGAACAGCGAATGACAAGTCACAGGTGCACCTTTGGGAAGTTTTCCAGCAAGAATGGAAACGTATCCCGACTGAACTCCAAAAGTTGATCCACCGTATGCCGAGAATATGCAAGACAGTCATTAAAGCAAAAGGTGTGGTTACTTTGAGGAATGTAAAAATTAATGGAAATTCTTTATTTTAAAAGCCTGTTGGATAACATATGTACTATTATGTATACATGTATACTATTTTCTGTATATTGCATTTTATAGAGTGTTTCCAAACTTATGGAGGGTAATGTATTTTGTTAATCTTTAATCTCGGTTAATTTTTAATTGGATGGTATAATATAGTTCCTGATGTAACATAAGTTTATTTGTTTTATTTGCATTTTTAGTTGTTGGTTGTATTTCTTGTTGTATATGTACTTCAGTTTTTGGTTCTTTTCCTCTCCGATGTCTGAATACATATTCTATTTGTTTTTAGATGCAGAAAGTGCTAGGAAATATGAGTAAGAGACAGATTTATAAGTAGCAAAAGTATTTATAAGTAGCAAAAGTATTTCGACTAAAATTATATAGATTCAATATAAATTATTCTTGGATCATTTGAAAATAATAATGAGCTTATAGCGAAAGCCAAAGTACAGATAGAGAGACATAATTAATTAAATTGTTTTCGACAGAAATCAATATGAAAATATTATTAATTTAGCCTCAGCATTTCAGTGTCCATTTCTATCGATTATAAAAAATGAGGTTTAAAATTTTACGTAAGTATATATAAACATTTTGCGAATGTAAGTGAATCTCCTAAGAGATAATTATGAGGAGCAGATATACAAATAAAAGTAAAATGTCAGAGTGTAAGTAATTGAAAGTCTCGGAAAATGGAGATTTTCTAATTAGAATCTCTAATTCATTCTAAGTTATCCCTCAGGTAATTCCAGGAAGTAATTACGATAATAAGCATGCAAGCGAAAGAAGGCAATTACTCACAACCCGAAACTTTTTTCTTTTCTTGATGCTTATATATTCGTCATGATTATCTCGTAGAGGGTTATCTGAAGAATAACTTACAATTGGATTAAATTTTAAATTAAAAATTGCCATTTTTTCGAAAATTTCTCGGTTCAATTGTTCCTGTCTGAATACTTCTTTCCCACATGCTCATAATAATTAATTGTCTCCTGGAGAATTTATTTCGGAATAACTTAGATTAGATTTCAAATTGGAAACTTTCTGCAAATTTTCTAATTCAATTGTTCGCGATCAATATTTTCTTCACCTGTATGCTTATTGTATTAGGTTGGTGCAAAAATATATAATGTTGGTTTTTAACTTTTAACTTAAATGCACATATCTAAACTCAGGATAAACTTAATCAGTCGAAATAACAACTTTTAAAATCTATACATTTTTGCCTACGAGATACAAATTTATTTATTCCAATAATATAAAATATATGGCTGGAGGCCGTTCTCGACCCTCTTTATCTTCAAGGGTCTCATCTTCATAGGCTCTAATTTTTGTTACAAAATTTTTTGGACCAACGTTGCACCATGCATTCGTTGACAGTTCCTTCGCCAAATGCGGCATTGATAATTCGAATCGTTTCTGCTGTTTTACGGCCTAGCTTGAACTCATATAAAAAAATTACTCGAATTTGCTTATTTTCCATCTCTGTTTCAGTAGTCTAAATTGCCCACAAATTGGCATCAATAATATAATCAGGGTTATGAATAAACAGAGCGAAGTTTGCGCTTTGACATGGCGTGTAACATAAACATGGTTAAATAAAACCTTTATCAAAAAGTACAGTGCTAAAATTCAAAAATACAAAAACCAACATTATTCTTGCGCCAACCTATTAATTATCTCTTGAGGAAGTTATTCCGGTTAGAGTAATTTTGATAAAATCCCATTAAAATTACAGATTGTCGTTCCTCATGAGCCAAAGAAAAAGGACGTAAAAATGTTAAGAAAAAATTAATAATTACCGGAAAGATTTCTAAAAAATGGTTTAATTATGCATTCTATCTGACATTTTTCGGGTTTACAAAATTTTTTTAAAAGTAAACTGAAATATATGTACAATATTATGCACGAAGTTCACTTCTATTTTAAATGTGACATTTTCCTAATATATTCCAGGTCTCTATGTTCTTAGATAAATTGTCAATCTAATCATTCTTTTTTCAGTATTTAAAATATTAGATACGCTTTTGTTTATTTCTATTCTTGACATATTGACAGTTTATAACTAAATCCTGGATGAAAAATAAAAGAGAATTTATTTTTTGTGTTTTTCAACTGCGGGATTTACTACTTAACTGGTGGAAAAATTTGTAATTTGTGAAAATTCAAACAGACAGGTCAAAACAGAAGAAGAAAATACAATTTTAAAGATAATTTCTAATTTCGCACAGACTATATAAAAATTTATAAATTCACATTTTATTGCCTTTTTATAAGATTATTTTCTTATACGATTCTTTATACATTACTGGAACATTACAAGCGCGCGCCATTTAGCTTTTTCATTATAAACAGAAGCGATACGAGTGAAACACGCCGCGATGCAAAATTCGAGATAACCAATCAGCATCGCGGAAAAGAGGCCTCAATTCTTCGGTACAAATAAAATTCACTCAGTTAACATGCCATTTTTAAGATTGGATGGATATTCGTCGGATCCCAGAGCATACTCAATGATCAAATGTACACAATAACGTGGTGGGGCTCCGTAACGACATCGAAAAAGTTGACGGGGAGGACGTTTCGCTTTCCACTGCAAATCCACCATTAACTTCTCCCTATATAGACCAGTCTGGTCGCGATCGTCGAATCTGGCTGACCAATATTAATCTCCACTGTGCAAATCAAAAAATATCCGCTGACAAAACTTTAACGTTTGCGCGGACGAAGTTAATAAACAGAGCTTTCTTTAATACGATTCGTCGGGCTAAACGTGGCCCCTTTATCTCTGCGAAGAGAATAATCTTAGATCTGCACATTAACGAAATTTGTTACACGAGCAAAACTCAGTTTCACTCCGTCGTATCTCCGAAATTGATTTCACGATTCGGTATCGGTATTCGCCACAATTTAGAATAATAACGAGGAAACAAAAGTGACTGTGACTGTGACTGTCGAGTGCTAAAACATGCATTATGTCGCGTCAGCGGCTTTTTTGTTTCTACATCTGCAATTTCGCCGTGTTATTCTGCGTATCTGCACAATTTCACGGATCTAACGAAAACGGTATCCATTTACTGCCCGCTTATGCTATCGCCACGAGAGCCAATCTTCTCGGTTCGGCGACATGTGGGATAGAACTACGATATTTTCAAAACGCTGTCGATCAACGAATACTATGGGGCTTAAAGAGTGAGTAAAATCCATTCTTAATCATAATCGTATCGATAAATCAGTCTGAAAAGCTAAAATAATCTCTCACGTTTGTTTTATATTGAATTGTTTCTTTGCGTGTTGTTGAATTGCGTGACTGAGTTAAGAGTTTCGTGGCTCGTTTCTTCGTTTGTAAAATAATTGAGAGATTAAAGTAATTAAATCGTAATTAATTTTTCTCGCGACGTTTATAAAAGTGCATCTATAAATAAAGGTATCTATAACAATAAAAAGTCAAATTATTTCAGTGTTTCATATCTATAAAGCTATTGATTTAATCCTCAGAGACATCATAATTAAAGATTTCGTAAATTATATACGGTATATAATTCATGCATCCCCGTAGAATGTGAATTAACTAAGTAAACTAATTCTTTAATTTCAAGCGATAAATTCAATTGATCGAGTTCGAATGGGCTCAGCAAAAAGATGATCCACTTCCGGGATGATTTTAAATGGGTTTTTAAATTATCATTTAGATAGTTTCACCAACGTCGATTAACTGCAACCTTCGATTAAACTCACTCTTCGTCTCTTTCCAGAGGTTACAAAGAGATAGTTAGAAAGAGATAAAGAATTTGATCAAAACTGGGCCTTATATAGGCCAGTATTCATAGTCAGTTCTTATATTTAAGATCGTCTTAAGTACAATATTAAGATATCATTAACCAATCACAGAGCCGTATTAGCATCTTAAAATATTACTTAAGACGGTCTTGAAATGAGATCCGACTATGAATAGAGTCGATACAAAAACCTACGTTTTATGCGACCTTTTTGCGCTGTCATTCTTCAGCTTCCTTAAAATGCAGGCTTAAAATATGACGCAATAAGGTAGATCGTTTATTATTAAAATTACAAGCTTGAAAAGTGGCGCTTATTACATCACTCGTCTAATGTTCTTTTTCCTCTCGATTAAAGAACAAGCTGGTTCGGGGCGTGTGAGCTGCATTCCGAACGTAATTCGTTTATACACACATTATGCAACATTTATTACCGCCGCGATTGTGTCGTATACGCGTAACTTTCGTTTAGAGTTTAGAACACTTAACCGAATCAACTTTCTTCCGTGTTACACAAGGAACAAGTTTCTCAGCCGCATGTGCAAGGGAAAAGCGTCTGTTACGCGGTCAACATCGCACGATTTTCTCTCATTTCATTTCGAGGATCTTGTATCTCGCGGATTCTAGCACGCTCCGCGTATCGCGGTGTGCCTTTAACGTTATAAGAGAACACACGTTATATAGCTGTACGTCATAAAGAGTATACACACTCTCTTAGGTACACAACGTATATCCAATACACATCTTCGTGCGTGGCTCGAGTTCCGAATATTTTTCAATGCTATCATGTTTATTTATAACAAAAGCGATTTGAATGAAAGTTAAATACAAACAAATCACGAAACATTGATAAAAATGTCATTCTTCTCGTAATTAGTATTACTTTAATTAACAAAAATATACAATTAGCAATTAAAGGATTTTGTAAATTATATATATGCGGTATATAATTTAAGTGTATCCTTATGTAGAATTGTGAATTGACTAAGTAAAATAATTCTTTAATTTCAAGCAATAAATTCAATTACGATATCTCATTGTTCTTAATAGTTTTCCTTTTGTGAAGTGCATAATAATAATAACACATCGGGATTATATAATTATGTTACGTAATAATAATTGAAACTACAATAAAGCAAATCGCGACATGATTAAATTAAGGCGTTAAAAAACATGGAGAAATCTGAACAAAGATATCTAAAAGTTGTCTTTCGCAATTATCGATCCTGACTTCAGCAATTAATAAAGCAATTAAGCAATTAAGTCTCAGTGATTAACCAAGATTGAATGAGAAATGCTATTCAATATTTTTGCGTGAATAACAATTTAATTGTGTATTTTTATCTTCTCAAGCATTGGATTCTAGCGGCGGCCCGAAATCGGGTTTCCTTTATGGAAATAATTTTTGGCTAGGCAGTCGTAGTCAGTGCATCGATATAATAAACACGACTCCCTTCGAGATCGCAAAGCGGGTTATATTAAATAACACGCGCTATCGCGATCCACGGGATGAAATCCCTCCTTTCGAATTGAATTACTTCGTTGCTCATCTCAGACACAACGGTACTCTTCAATACCACGGTGGTGTAAAAAACGAAGTAAGTTCTTCGTGAGATTAATTAATTAGAATATATCGCGTCTCAGATCACCGTAGACTTTTCAATTTTCATTTTAAGTCAAGTTGTGCAGCAATAATATATGTTAACCGATCCTAAATCGCACATTTCTTGCATCTTTCTATATTTCTTGCATATATGTATATTACAATCTAGATAAATCTTATTGCTTTAAAATTAATGCGAGGAAATTAAAATTATTTTGTTGCTAACGTTATTAAAAACATTATTGGGCCTAAACACGTTAAACGCAACTTGTTAGTCATATACATATATGGCATATAATAAATTATTAAAAAAGGAAGTTACAATAAAATTGGCATACGCATGCAAAATAGACTTTTTCGAGAACGTGTGTGATCTTTTTTGACGAAATCTCGCTGATGGACAAATGTTCAAATTTTTTAACGTAAGATTATAAAAAATATGCAAATATTAACGATCGTTGGCGTTGTGCCTGATATTAAGATAAACATATGCTACATAACAGGTTGTTTTTAGGATCTTATTACACTCGGCCTCTGCTTACCCGCGTCCTGCTCCGTGAATAATGTAAGCTTCATTTTGGAAACAATATTTCGTGACAGAATTCTCTTAATCAATGATCTTTATTCCTTGGATCTCAGCCTGATCCAGGTAAAAGACTTGAAGGACGATCATCAATGGCTACTGAGTGGTGGGATGCTTTTCATATGGTACGTCAAAAAACGCAAAAACAACAAAAATTAACATTATAGTTAAAGCAATCATATACGTAAAATTCTCATGTACCTTCCAAAAGCCTGAGGAAGCAATGGAAGAGATACTTGCACATATTAATTTTAATTTTATGATTTCAGTGTTGTTTTAGTGCTTACCTTTACCATGATGATAAGCGGCACAATATACGATATATTCATATATCAAAAATATTTAAAAGCAAAGAGTAAAATTGCCGTTAGTAAGTATATTGTCTAAAGCTTCTTAAGCATCTTCGACAGTAGACTATATATAAATATATAGTGTTGATATAGTTTACTGTCGAAGTATATCGACGTATATTATATTGTGATCTTTCACCGTATTCTAAAAGAAATAATTTCATGCTCTGCGCATTGAAATTATTTAACCAATTTTAAGTAAATATTACTTTAATAAAATTCCACAAAAAGATATTTTTCCCTCCCTTATCTCTTATTATGTATTATTCGTTCCTATGTGTTTTAGGAACAAATATTTAATTTATTTTTCAATATTTAATTATCTCTGTCGACGAGTATCTTTCGTGATTTTTACGTCAATGTAGATGCTAAAGATTCTGAGTTGTGATTTAGGAAAAAACGCGGCCGAGGAGATGGAAATGACAGATTCGTCGGATCCACGTGAGAAAAATAGATTCGGAAACGTACTAATGTGTTTCTCTATTTACACAAATACGAAAATAATATTTCGCACGGAATTGGACGCCGACGCGATACCCGTAATTCATGGTTTACGGTTTCTGAGCATGATTTGGATAATCATAGCCCACACCATATTTTACACGTGGGAATATTTCGGTAAGTGTCTCAAAACACAAAAATTTTAGAATTATTTACGTAATACTGGCGTAACTATAAATTTGCATGCACGTAATATCGTTTTATGTACGTAGACAATAAAGTGTGGGCTTTGAGATTCGCTGAGGGTATCCCCATTCAAGTGATAAGCAACGCGACCATATCGGTCGATACCTTTTTTTTTTTAAGCGGATTTTTATTGGCCTACTTATATCTGAAGAATAAAACGGACATAGAACAAAATAAGCCGATTAATTGGAGGGAGATGTTAAAGGAGTTCTTTTACGGCATGATGAGAAGATTTATCCGGTACGTTTCTCCGTTATCTTGATTCGCGCGGACAATGAACAAAGACGACGCTGTCAGTTAGCGCGACAGCATCACTGGGTACACTAATGAGCGGAATAAGAGAATACGATTTAAAAAGTTCAATTCAACGGCAAGCTAGACAATAGTGTGTGCGAATGCCCTTTTCACGTTTATTAAAGTTAATTCTAAAAATTCGTTTTAAGATTGACACCGCCTTACATGATGATGATAGGAATATTGCAATTGAACACGACTTGGTACGACAAGACCTCGCAATTCTACATTGAGGAGAGATCGCACGAAATTTGCCCGAAATATTGGTGGAGGAATCTCTTATACATAAATAATCTGTTTGGTCATAATTCGATGGTACAAACGTCAATTTAATTACAATATCAATTTGACACGCTCGAAAAGAGTGTGAGAGATTCCTTATCCTGAATTACCTATTGAAATTTCTATTTCCTTGTAGTGCATGACCTGGAGTTGGTACCTAGCCAGCGATATGCAATTCTTTACAATCGGTCTGGCGCTCTTAATTCTGTCGACTGTGTAAGTTAAACGATCATTGACGAACGGAATGTTACACAATTCTCGCGCATATATCTGAAAAAGTAAATATAAGCTACGAATTTTTTTTCAGATATTTTTACACGGCTGTTGCTTTGTTAAGTGCACTTCTAATAGGCTCGATTACGCTAAGCGGCTATATCTCATACATTTACGAATATGTCCCGACGTAAGTTACATCATCTTATTGATCGTGAGATTAATTAGATAAATGAGCGTCCTTTGTGTTATTACAGCTTGGACGAACAGTACAGACTTATAGATGTCTTATACTATCCACCATGGCTCCGAATTGGTCCTTATATTATTGGAATGATCACAGGTTACATTATAACAAGACTAAACAAAAAAATAGTCTTGACAAGGGTAAAGTATTACTTGTACTTTTAGCTAAGAGAATTGGATAAAAACGTAAGCAATCGTTGGAGCAATGAAATACGTAGACTACTGTGTAATATTTGGAGATGTCAATTAAAAATTGTCATTTCTAATGATTTAAAACGTGGATTTAAAATGTCTATCATAAATTAACAATGCTAGAATAATTTCTATAAAAAAATAGCTTCGTTAAAAATAACCAATTTACTTAATCACACACCTATATCTACAAGCAAGGTTTTATTTGCTTGTTATTACTTAATAATTCTGTCAAAAAAGTTTTTGCTATTTGTGTGTGCTAATTGATCACTTGTAAGTTAAAATACGATATTTCGCGTTTTATAATTTAATACGGCTACAATGAGAAATCACAAGTAACAGAAAATCATGTAAATATATAAAAGAATTATTTAATTCAAATTCAAATTATTTTTAATATGCTATAACATTTTAAATATAAATTTCAGAACGCTTTAATTATATACTGGAGCCTCGGTAGCGTTTGTAAAATTTTCGTATTATTCGGCCTTTACAAGCGACAGATATCCGTTCTGTCTACTGCTATTTACGTTGCATTAAGCAGAACAGTTTGGGCTATAGGTATAGCATGGATTGTAATAGTGTGCTCTACTAAGCACGGAGGTTAGTTAATTTTATAGAATATATAGATAAATATTATATCATATCAACGTAAAATAAAATATAATACACTATTCGTAACTTACATTCTATTTAATCTCTTTTTAAAAGTATTTTTGTAATAGCAAAACAAATAGAAATAATGTTATATTTTAGAAAAAAAAAAATTATTCTTGTTATCAAACGCTTGACTTTATTACAGGCATCGTTAAGGAACTATTAACATGCAAAATCTGGATTCCTCTTAGCAGACTCACGTACTGTGCTTACCTTTTAAATCCTTTTATCATAAGTTCGATTCGCTTGCATAATGAAACATCCGCTCATTTAGAGTTTCTGTCCATAGTAAGTACACGAACATTCCAAAATTCCGACATCGACCGAAAAAAATACGCTTATTGTCACAATTTTCGTTTTTAGAGCGCCATGGTCATGGGACACGTGATGATTAGTTACATCTGTGCATATGTATTGTCCTTAATGGCAGAATCACCGTATACCTTACTAACCCGGTCGTTCATCCAGTCTCGCAGCAGGAAAAAATATAAAAAACATAAGATTATAATTTCGCACACGTGATTGCGATGAAAACACTGCAATATTGTAATTGTTATTAAAACCGAATGAAACAAAATCGATTTTTGCTTTTATATTCTTTTATGTACCATTTGTGCGAAACCGTATTAGATTTTGATGAAATTTGGAGATAAGCTGGATATAATTTGCGATTTAATTATGCGGAAGGAATGTTTCATGTGCGGTTAATTCATTGAAACGCAAGAATGCGCACGAATCTAGATTCGTTTTTATCAAGTGGGCATATTATACATAGCATCCACCAGCAGAATTCAGTCAAAATATCTTGTATCTGGCTCGAAAGAGTAGATCAAGAGTTTACAGCTCATTTACAAAACTACAAATTATCAGACGATCAAAGTTCCCCGCTATATATGAACTGGGGAATGTATTCTGGGTGGCGCCGGCGAGGTAACGGATCGATTCGCACGTGAGGCCTGTTCGCGTCTACCTTCCTCCAGCTGCTTTTCAAGCTGCTCTTTCAAGACTAGAAGCTCCCTTGTTCTTTGATAAACAGGATCCTTGAAGCAGACAAAAACAGGTATTTATCGACGAAAATACTCATAAACTATTTAACGTGACAATCTTATTAGATATTTTCACATACCTGTTGCCGCATACTGGGATTCCATCTACAATACAGACTTTTCCACGGTTTGATGTACCGCATACTAGCAACTGGCATTAGGATGAGTTGATAGTTTGTACCGGACCGGTAAAGAGGATTGAGATAAAGAGGTAATTGACTATTGGTATACGACCAGAGGGAGACTGTTCTTTGCTTCACTTGCTCCTGCACTCTCTCGCGTTCGCTGTAAATTTTATTATATAATAACTCGTGTACACAGAAATGTAAACCAAATTGCCCATACAAATAAGTACCTGCTGAACAAGAACGTTCCAAATCTGCAAGAGTAAAGATGATCGAGAATAGTAATTAAAAAATGTTCGTTGAATTCGAAAGCATTAGGGAACTGCCGCATTATTTGCCAAACGCAATCGATAAATTGTAAAAATACCGGCGATCTATCTGCATCGCTGTGGTGTTCATCACCGTGGCCTATCCTCTAAAAAAAAAACTATTTTTAATTATAACAAATATAACAATAATATAAAACAAAAATTTGATTGTGTATCGTAACGGTTCTATTTCTCTTATCATTAATAATACAAAACATCGTAGAAACTTAAAGAAAATTTGATGTACCTGTTGAAATTTATGTCCGAAGCTAAGCCACTCTTTTTCTACTAGAACCTCAAATCCCTTGACTGTTCTATAGTACGGATCTAACATTAACATTGCGAGAGCTGTAAGCTAAAAAAGACAATAACGTTGTATACATGTAAAAAATATTGTAATGTTTCGTCTTTCGGTCCGTATATACTTGTCGGTACTGTACTGGTCAAAATCGAGCAATACAGATGATTTGCATCGTTACAATTTATTGAATTTTTCCAGCTGGAATGTTCGTTAAGAAAATGTATTTTTAAGAATAAATTTTAAAATTTGAATGTTAAAAATATGTTTATTTATATAATTTTATAAAAAGTTATAGAGAGTAAAGAAAAATTTTCAATCTAAATACGCAATAAAAAATATATTTTTCATTCAATCCATTCTCAAAAACACATTTCTTTATCAAAACAATCAGGATAGAAAAGCTTCTTAATAATAAAATTAATCAATTAGAATTAAGTGCCATTTACCTGTGCTGTTCGGTCCCAACCGTCGGAACAGTGAACTAGAACTGAAGTCTTGTGATTTTCGACTTTGTCCACAATTCTTACAGCCCCAGCGAGAACACATTTGATATGCTTAAGCCACATCGTTGATTCTATGCCTGATAGCCAGCGAGCCTCGTCAATTGTGGGAAAACATAATTCTGAAACAAAGTATATATAGACTAAAAGAAAACTTTATATTAGTAAATACCACAAATTCGATACCTTTTAACTTCCTGAGACTTTCTCTCATAACATGTATATTGTGAATATCGAGAAAGACCAATTCCGCATTCTGATAAGCGTCTTCGCTTTCGTATCCACCGCCTTTCGCTTTGTTCGCTATCGCGTTTGGCATCGGCCGCGCGTCCATAATAAAGAGTTTATGACTTTGTGCGTTAGCGTCCATTATCAGCTGGACATACCTCTCGTCCTCGCGACTTCGTTTGCCTCCGACGCCTACTAACGGCTGAGCGCAACGAGTTATCGTCGCTTGGCTTTCAGGATGAATCCATGAGAGGACCGGAAGTCTGCCTCTACTCCTAAAAGATGCGGACGCTTGAAGATCCTCGTCGATCGCTGCGGCAGGTACCGCCCAGACAGCTGGATAACTGTCGCATAACGAATATGTGTCATTGATTTTGGATATTTTCCACATATCGTTATTTACACCCTGAAAATTAACGAAAAGCTAAATCAAGTTTTAAACAAGTCATCATAATGTTTCTTAAAGTACTTTTGAGTTTTAAAATATGTTTCTTGAGATACATACCATCCTCTTTAATTCTGCAATAGGTTCGTAAACGTTCCAACCATTTTCAGAAAAAGTTTCAGAGTATTCAAAGGCAAAGAGAGGTAACTTGTGAGATAATGGAAAAGAATACTGTTGTAGTTTTTCGAATACATCTCGTCTGGAATGGTTCTCCTGCTTATGAGCAAATCTGAGATTCCTCATATCCTTACAAAACACCTCGATACCATAAGAATTTTCTCCTCTGCTCGATGCGCCGCCGACTTTTTCAATCCGGCTAACGACCCCCAACGGCACTTCAACAACGTAAGGTGTTTCTCGATCTATACTACGAAAATGAAGCTTGTAGTTCGTAACACTAAGGATCCCTCTGGCAGGTCCCGAATAAGGACACAAATAGGTAACTTCGTGCGCAATGCCTTGCACCCGTTCTCCATTCAGCAGCGGTGGTCCCGTATCTCCTCCAGTCAAATTCTAATCAAAATAGCAGTATAAATGCCGGTATAAATAACCAGTAAAAATATTGTGTAATGATAAATTTTGTGATAAAAAGAAAGTTTTCCTGTTTTCTACAACTTCAACAGAATAAACGGCAACAGTAAACGTTAGCAGTAAACGTGTTGCAAAAGTAAAAGTGAAATAATAGGAAAATGTTTTACACAACAGAAATACATGGTATTTCAACAAAAATGCATATTTTAATATCTATTGACTATCATTGAAATATTTGTACCAACGAAAAGTGTCACAATTGTGTGTAAACAAAAATAAAAACTGCTATGCTTAAGCATTTGCTACAAACTCACTTTTACTTGATTATCTTTTTTAGCCTCTAGAGCAGAGACTATGTTATTATCAGTTGAAGTGGAGCTTGAAGAAAAACTTTTTGAAGCTTTTTCCCAACTCTCCTAAAGAAATTTATAGATTTACTCAAGATATTTCAATGTACAGTAACATGCTGGGTTACCAATCACAATCTTAATCAAATAAGCTCTGCTTCATACCGATTCCTGACCCATTTTCGAGTTAAGCGAACTGCTCTTGCTGTCTGAGTTGAGAGAATCTGAACTGGCATTCTTCGAATTGCTTTGTTCTGGCCCTAGGAGTTCCGCACTGCCTCTTTTTTCCATACTTGTATTAAAGACAGTCCCAAATTTCTTCACTTTCGTTGCAACATCCTTATTTTCAGCTTCATTTACTATTATCTGTGATCGTATAAACATAAACCATCTGTACATAAACAATTATAAATGTAAGATATGTGACGATTAATTTAAAAAGTTCGTAAATAGTTAATGATGTTCAAACCGACACTTAATCTCAAAGACTTTGAGTTAATATATCAAAATATTGGGTTGATTCATAAATAAGTTCCATTTTCAACAACCTAACAAACTGAATTTGTATCAAAAACATTACAATAAATTGTAACGTTATATATTCTTGCCTTTCATTAATATTCATTTTATTGCAATAGATAAAATAATTAGATTACTGTGAGTAATACTACCAGTTTCTCAGACTTAGTGATTCAGTAATTATCTACAGCGGAATTGATTTATGAGTTCAACTCGATAACAACGCGTTCTCTGAATATTAAATCAGACAGGGCATCCGCATATTTCTAAATATATTTGATAATAAATATTGCCCGAATATGCTTCGGATACTAAACCATGCCAAAGTCACATAAGAAATATATGTATAGTATAAACAGAGTGTAATATTCAAATGCTAGTATGCGCTCTCGACTTCGGTCTCTGTAACATAACCTCACGAAGTTCGCAGCGCTCGGTGATAACACATATAAGCATGAAATAATCCAAATTAATAAGCCAACGACCGGATTCTCGGAGCGCGATGTAAACATCGCACATTACTTTCACAGAAAACTTACGACGAGAAAAGAATTTAAGAGTAGGATACGACCGGAATTGCCATGGAAGAGCGAATCATGCCGTGCCACGCCCAGAGACGCGCACAGTTGGCTTTATTATCCTCGGAGACATGCAAAAATTCCAGCCGCATCGAGGCTCGTGCCGACGCGTCGGATACGAACCTGTTTTCACTTTGTATTTATGCAATGTATCCCGTGGCGTTCGCTCCTGTCAGTGCAACATACTTTTGACAGACGCGGCCATCTTGCACGCACGCGATCGTCGACAGGTGACGCCACCCTCCTCTCCTCGGCTCCACGTGCATCGTGCACCTGTTCCAGGAGGATGGCTGATGGCTTACCGCTACGAAGAAAACGTTTTGAAAACTCCTCCACATGTTAGTTTGGCCTCCTCCTCTCGATTCTTCACGCTTACCGTCAAACGTCTTATTGTTAACACTTTTTGAGTGCCAAGACTGCCAAGCTAATTTCGGCATTTAACTTAATATAAAAGTGTAATATATATTATTTTAATATTTTATTGCTTTTTTAAATGTTTTAATAAAAGCGATATTATTAATTTCTTTAATGTCTTAAATGTTTATTCGTTAGTAAAATTATTCTTAATTAGGTAAATAAGACCGTCACTCACAAATGGATGACATGGTACTCAAAGTGTTAAAGCAGGATTTTGGAAAAAAAAATCTTTCAGGAATGCGTATCTATAGACTTTCGAAAAATCTAATATTGTATTATTCAAAATATACTCCTATTAAAATTCTCATTGTTATTTTTATGAAATTACATTTCCTATAATAAAAATTAAAGATTTTACACCACGTTTGTATGTTTTATCATATAAATATAAAACTGAATTATAACTGATTTTAAAACTAAAAAAAATACAAAATTTATATTCCAACACAAATATATAAAATAAGAGAAAAATGTCGAACAATAATGACGAGTTGATGAAGAAATTCAACTAAAATTATATAAAAATTTATATAACATATATTTACTGATCCAACGAAGTTAGATGAGGCGTAAGGTCTAAGGAAAACCGAAGCTGGAATCGCTGTGGAGAAATAATTTCACATTCATTATACAAATAATACAGAGTAATGTATTTTATATTTTTTTACATATATGTGTATACATTCATACATCCATACATATACATGAATAAGGTAAAATAACTTTCTAAGAGAAAAAAAGGCTACGAGATTTAACTTAACTATTTTACCCAGTAGTCTTACCGTCCAAGCTTACTCCACCTTGACCAACATATCATTTTGTTCTTTTTTTATGTATACACGTATATAAATAAATATATTTCTTACTTTTTATCTTCTTTTATAACGTATATACATATATATATATATATATTTATATAAAAATATATTTTTTAAATCGATTTTTATGTTTTCATTCTTTTCTATATAGTGGAATGAGAGAAATTTAAAATATGACACAGCGACATTTTCCAATGCTAACTAACAATTACATTGTATTTCAGACCGATCCTAAATTCATGCTACCTCGCGTATTACAAATTTGCATTAAAAATTTTTACATTTTACATCGTAAAGATTCAAATGCTGTTGTAATACCAGAAAGCACATTTGTTTGAAATATTATTTAACATCGATTAAACGTAGATTGAAACATTATAAAAGTCCACATATAAGTCCATACACACCCAGTTCGACACAAGAGCAGATCAGTTATATTACATCTCTGTTATATAATTTCGCATTTATTTACATTGTTGAGTCGAAATTATAACATATATAACGTAACTGATGCTCTGTGTCGACTGGACAATATCTATTTTCTTTTCTCGTTGTTATGTTTGAATAATGAAGCCTATAAGTTTAAACTGGTGACGCGATATTTGAGTTAAATTTAGAGACGCAAGGTTTATGATAAAAATTCCATAAAAAGTTTTACGAAATACATATAATTAATCATCTTATTAAATTTTAATACATACATTCTAATACACTTGCTACTCACAACAAATATAGGTATCTTAGGCCATTCATATTCGGAAAGCAGAACAGAACACCGGCCGGAACACTAATCGTTGTACTAATATTACCAGATCAAACTGCTCTGCTTGCCAATGAATATGTATACTACACACCCTTGAGAAATGAAAGAAGAATGAAATGTGAGTATATATTTGAGATAAAATGAAAGTAGATATATAAAAATCACTTTGGCCCTTGGAAAAATATCTCGTAGATAAGTTAACGGCCAACACGACTTACAATGTCGTTTCTTTCTTGTAACTTACAGTTTTACATTATTCCTAAGCAGAGATCTAGATCGAAATATTTCAATTCGATTACTATGTATTTTATACATGTCAAAAATGGCACACGTCTCTCTATTTACTTGTAGTATTCATATATTGGTCAAGTTTCACTTATTATTGATATAAATGTTTATACAGCCGTTTTTGGATAAATTAAATATAACACCAACTCGATTTTCAATTTATCGTGGACTAATATAAGACGAATCAGTAATTTAATTAAAAGATACCGAACACTGAATAACAAATTTGGAAATAATCAGAATCAATGAATGTTTATAAGTTACACGAATAAATTCAGCAAAAAAAAACAATTTATAAATATGGTAATTGATTTAAGATGCGGTTCGATCCAGATCCCTGTTCATAAAGCTTATAAAATCAATAGACGCTACATCACATATTATATACAGATACATAACATATATACTCCTTTTTTACAAAGATTATTTCTTTACGGACTTTTTCTCTTAAAAAATGCGTTTATTAGCAAACTGTGTAACTAAACCTATAAGAAGAACAGACTGCGCATTTCAATGGGTGCATTCAGCAGAAAAAACAGCTCATAGTAAGCGCTCAGTGATTCTTTAATATTAGTTCTTGCCTTTGGTTCCTCGTTGGATCTATACGTATAAACCAATCATATTAGAGAATCTCACTAAGCTCACTAAGTTGCTTTTTGCACTGAATGCTCCCATTCACATATACCTGCTGTAGAAAGAGAAAGGAATCTCTGATAAGCTTACCTTCTCTTTCTGACTCTGAGATAGTGAGATTGAACTGTATTTACACTGAGTTTCTCCCTTTCCTAATCGACCTATCACTAAAGGAGAAGACGCAGTAGGACTCGCACTATTGGAGCAAAAAGTTACCCTTCTCTGATAGTGAGTTTAAATTGCACTCGTTTAAATTCTCTCTTTCCCCTAGCGGTCGACCAACTGACCAAATCGCTGAAGGGACCGAGACTAGGTAAAGGGAAAAGCTTGGTGTATGTGCAGTTCCGCTCATTACATCTTAACTCGATATTTTTGTTCCCCACTGTAAACATATTATTTACGATTAAGGTAAGAAACATGTCACAATTCTTGTTCCAATTCTAGCTAGTCCACTGTTTGTTGTCAATCTTAAAAGTCATTGAAGACATCTTCAACACTAGCGCTAGCGTTTGTATTTGCATTAATGTTAACGTCATCGTCTTTGTAATCGTCAGCGTCAGATGTGAGAAAGTCTTGAACATCATCAGCTCTCTCAATATAAGTATCTGCCAACTCGTCGGTCTTACTTGGTAAGGAAGTTGTTCTTCTTATCTTCGGTGTAAATTTGAAAGCAGCATACGTTCGCCTCAAGATGCAGGGAAACAACGGTCGTTTTTCTCTCTCAAACGCGATGCACTGTATTAAAAGGTCTTTGAGTTTTTTAGGTGTATCGGAACGCAGTTTAGTCAAATTGGGTGACAAGCAGCCACGTCCTACGTTATATATAATACATTGTATCTGGGCCCCTATGCCGACATACGGTATGTCACGGGCAAATAATTCATACATCACTATACCAAATGAATAAACATCACTTTGAAAACTATAGGGATTTTCATTCTCTCTCATTCTCAGGACTTCAGGAGCCATCCAAGGAATGGAACCAGCTAGCTGTTTTTCGTGATCCTTTATATCCTTTTCTTTCTTTTTAACCCCTTTAGTGCTGTCGTCGTCATTATGATCGTCGTCGTCGACGTCGTCATTTGTGTCCGGCTGCTTCTTATTACTTCTCATCACTGCGAGTCCAAAGTCACCGATCTTCACATGAAGCCCATTGTGAAAAAATATATTGCGACTCTTCAAATCCCGATGAAGGATGTTTCGCGCATGTAAATAGTCCATACCTTCTGACGTTTGTCTGCAAATAATTACAATTGTAATCATCTCAATTGGGTCTTCTTCCACGTGCAAGCGCTGGTACAGAGATTGTCCCTCGCACAATTGTGTAATAATCGCAAGATAAGGCTTGCAAATACAACCCATAAATGACAATATACGTTGATGCCGAACTTTACGTAAAACATTCACTTCATTTCTGAACATTTCTATCTGCTCCTGTGTGGGAACCTTAATTTTGAGTTTTTTTATTGCTACAGGTCCATGCCAGTCAGCCTTATAAACTGTTCCATAAGTTCCCTCCCCAATTTCATCCTCGAACGAAACATCTTCAGCCATAACTTTCCAATCTCTTACAGAATCTTGACTGAAGATACTATCTTCCTCGGAATCATTGGATCCTGCATCATCGACACATGGATTATCTTGATTAGTTGATTTCTTCTTGTGTCTTCTCTGTCGGCCGTATCTTCCATATTTTGCATTTCGCTTTTTTGTTATGACTTGGGTGCTCTTATCCACTTTAAGAGCATTCGATTTAGTCGAAAAAGTTCCTATTCTTCTGGAAATATCTCTCCGAGAGACTGAAGGTACGGGTACTGGTCTCGCACGAACTTGGACAATTCCTGTAGTTGGATTATTAGCTAATAATCTTTCATAATAAGCTTTTCGCCTTTTTACATGTTCACAGAGTCTTGACGCATAAGTTACACATTTTGTATGAAATTTTCTATTGCACGCTTTGCAATACAATCCATACAGGACACCTTTTTCGCAAAAATGACAGTAGCCTAATAAAAATGTATTACCCACGAAATGATGTGATAAGAAAACTGGAACAGGAATTTGTTCTAAAGTTTCCACAAATACTTCATTGCATTGCAAAGTTGAAATATCCGTATCCCAAGAGATAAAATATGTTATGCGATGTCTAATGTAAGCTGCACAGTCTTCCAGAATTAATTGCCGACGTTGCATAGGTTTGGCCACTGCTTGCCTTAAAGTAAGCCCTTTCGTTATTTTTACAGTGGTATGTTGATTGTTTGGGAGGTGTACCAGTAGTATAGTAGAACTTTTTTTAGTTTCTTTACCCGTTCTTTTTAATTTTTTTAATTTTTCCATTTCCAGTATTTTTTCTTGTTTATCTTCAAGTTCCATTTCTTTGCATTGTAATTCGTGTAGTTTATCCGTTCCTTCCATATATTCCTGTAGGTATTCTTTCTCTGGGAATGGTTTATCATCTATAACAGATAACCAGCGTTTGACAGCAGTTGCACAACAAGACATAACTTTTCCTATGTTATCTATCTCAAATTTCAATGACTTTTTTTGTAGAAGAAGAGATTGATACGAAGTCGAATGGCTTGCCGTTGATGTTGATGTTGATGTTGATGGAACTGCTAGCTCTGATGGAGTTGCTGGCTCTACGATCGACTGTCTACGATCGGCTCTACTGTCATCGTGTCCATTGGGTTTGATCATCTCATCCTCTTGGACAGCATCTTGGATTTCTTTGTGCAACAGATGGCTTGCGGCTGACGTTGATGCGACTGTCATCTGTAAGATTTCCAATTCTTCGAAGTCGTCAGAATCGGTCATGGTAGTCGCATCTTGGACTACCGTCCAAGTAATTTCGGGCTCTCTGCGCCACATTTTCAATTTAAATGACGAAGCTGTCGATGTTGATGCAGCCACCTCTGCAAATTCTAGACTGTCATCAAATTTATAAGGCTCCGTCATCTTATTTTCATCTTGGGTAGCATTCTGGGTCTTTGCTGCCATACGTTGAGGCACCTTAGTGGATACATTCGTGCAAAACCTAACTGAGGATTGTCTGTTTGAGGGGAACTTTCTATTTTCATTGTCGTTATCTTGAACGCACCCACACACTCCTCTTAAGAGAGCTCTAAATGCCTCTATTTTGCTCACAATAGTTCCTTAACTAATCTTCTAATTTCCCACTTTCTTTTCTGTTCTTGCCCGCACTTTGCTTTTCACTGTACAGTTGTCGTCTCACCGCGCATATGTTGATACTCTTCTTCGATGTACTTCTTGTCATAGGTTGCACGTGCTGCGTCGAATTTCTGTAATCACATAACGATATGCGACATGTAGTTACATTCTTTTGTTGACCAAAATATTTGTCATCTACAAGCTTAACTGTTTTCTTTTGCAACCAGCAACCACATTACATGATATAATATTGATTTATATAATATATAAATAAAATGAAAAATAAAAAATAAAACACATATATAACCCCTTTTTTTCTTACCCTTTATCTTTCCCTTGAAACTCGTTGGCGGATCTGATTAGATTGCGTGTGTGTGAAGCAAACTGATTTCTAAAAGCCTCAAAATCAAACTGTGGCAGGAACGAGCAATACGCAGATTTTAAAGGTCAGTGGTGCGCCGGTGCTGCTGGCGACCTTCGCAATATGATCCCCCCCTCCTACTTGTCACCTTGACCTCTTCACGTGCCCACACTTCTTCTCCCTTTCCCCTTCGCCCTTCCATTCCACCTTCTCCCTTTGTTGTCCAAAATATCGTAATTGACACGAGAATTAGCGAAAAAAACGATAATCACTCGAGAATCGCCAATGCAAAAATTTCCGCCAGCGAATGTTAACCATCCCGATCGATCGGACGATATATGGCTCCATTTGTACGAAGTCCACGGAATATCCGAGATGAGCGCAGCGGAACGCGTTAAAAGTTCATGTACCAGTAATCTACGATTAGTCCCCAGCACAGCCCCGACTGTTGTTCCTTCGCAGGTTTAACGCTTCGCCGTGCATCTTGACGTGCACCCGATCGATGAAGCGTTTAAATTTAGATCTTGTTACGTCGTCATAGCATTTCATGACTTTTGGCTGTCGGCCGCGTTTGACAAAGAGAATTGGCGGTATCGTTGCCACTGCTGATTATCCCGACCACCCATTCGATCAGCAACGATTCGAGCACTAAACCGCACTGCAAATTCAAGTTCACGGGCAGGTTCAAGTTCAATTTTTCCGTAAACACACTTGCCCGTTCACGTAGCGCGTTCTCTGACGTCACTAGAAGTACGCTTTGACGTCAGAGGCTTGTGGCACTATCGCCGAGGCAACGGAAGGTCGCTCCTCCATTGGTTGAACTACATATACCTCCCTCCCCAAATGCGTATACCCAGGGCTGACAATTGAAGAATATTCGAGAACCAGAGTCAATGTACCCGACAAACAAAATCAATATAAGTTATTATTGTCAATCTATCATAATTTTTACAAATTCTTTTACTACGATTGTATTTTGTTTATAACTATTTCAGTTTTACATTCATTCTTTGTACATTGACCCAGTATCCTTGTATTTCCAATCTGTTATTATAAACTACCAAATACTTAAGTCTCGAATTCTTCAAAATGCATTACGAAGCAATTGATAACCCCGATATAATATACAAGCGATAGCTCGATGTGACTTGCACATGATTTAACATCACAAGTGATCCGAAAGCATTCGACGAAATTTTTGGGATCATCTCCTTTCAGCGATACCGTATTCGAGCCGAATTAACACGCTGCACAGTGTTGAAAATCTTTCGGAGAGTGAGTTAATCCGAGCAATCGAAAGGGAATTTTGAAAGTGTTGCAAATCGTCTCCTTTTCATATGGTCAACAGCTATAGAACTTCCATTGAATTTTCGCTAATTTTTATTAAAACATGGCCCTTCGAAGATATCAGAAAACAAGGCTCCAGGCGTCGGCGTTTGATCAGCCTTACTCTAAAACAAGGAGATCCACAATTACTTTTAATAATCGAACACCGCACTGCCAAACATCAAGTATCAGATATCCAATAGATGAGTCACAACAGATTAAGGGGAGAGCTTACATAGTAATTGAAAATAAAATTTGCGAATTTATTTCAGGCAAAGAAATAGAGTTCTTCGTTTAGATGTTATTTACGACTATTATATATTTGAAATATAGAAAATTAAGTTGTAACATAAAATTCATTTAAACTATAGAAGTTTTCTGTCATTGAAGACAGAATCGAAATTTTCGAATGCCTAGCATTTTGCCAAGATTCCGTAACTTCTAAAGAAGCAATTTGTTACATTTCTAGTTTAGCCATATATATCTTATATTTTTTTATAAGTTTTGTATTACAAATTAACTTTCTATATATCTGAAATATAGCAGTAAATAACATCTGAACGGAGAATTGTATCCATTTATTTCTTTCTCTGAAATAAATTTTCATTTTTGCCTTTAATTTGATTTAATTTGACGTCTTCATATTCAAACTTCCTGGCCTACTTTAATTCTAATAAATTTCAATATATAAATTCTTCTCACCTTTCGGTACAAGCACTCTAAACTTTGGTTTGCTCAATTACAGAGCAAATTTATGTCACATCGGATCCACTCCGATGAAATAAAATACAATTTGGTTATTCGGAGTTCAGACAAATAGATCATGTTGGAAAGTCTACCTGAAAAAGATACTCAATTTAGAAAAATGCCTTAATTAACCGATTCACTGATTTTGAAAAAAAAGACCGCCAACTTTTAGCCGGAATTGAATTAAATGAGAAGTCAACAGAATTATTGTGCAAAGCTAAATTATTTTCTGACAGTACAATCTCTGATAATATTTTGCATTCAATTCGGTTTCAATACCTATAGAGTTTAATCTACTCTCGCCGTAGTAGATAATTTTCTTTAGCGATGCTTGTCAAATTTATGGATAAAATGACTAAACATGATAGCGGTCTCCAAATTACTGCTACAACTTCTAAAAAAAAAAAATCAAATCTTTCGTCAAGCGTGCGAGATAACGACTATAAAATTAAAAAGAAAATACGATAAATCAAGAAAGATCTCATTTCAAGACTATCATATAAATTTCTCTTTCCAGAAATAGATAATATATTACTTCAATAGAAACGATTTATTTTTACCACAAGAAAAATTTCAAGACTCGGAAATACACTAATATATTCATTTGATGTGTTTTTATGTAAATACAAAAGTTTAGAAAACAAAAATTGTCGCTCGTAATTTTAAAAGCAAAAATTAAAGTTCATGCATTTGAAGATGATAAAATCCGTGACAAAACAAAGTGATACAACTATCAAGAGACACGGTAGTGTGAGTAGCGTCTCGCGCCAAGTATACGCGAAGCGAAACCACACCGTGACTCTTTTACGCGAACGCACGAGTTGCGAGTACCCGAGATTTCAATAATATAACGAGTGAACGGTGCTAAATACGCGCTAGGATAGAAACGGCACGCAAAATATGACATATAATATACCTACAATTTAGCTGAATTTCTCGCACAGTTCATCTTTTCTCTTTTTCTCTCCAATGTGAAAAAGGAAAAGAGGGAAGATGAACCGTGCAAGTAGTTCAGCTAAAACGAGCAGGCCTCTTGCTTCGAGTGAAAAGTTGGAGGAAACCCATGTATTGGTTCCATGTGGAACTGTACAATGATAGATCATAGATCTTGTTTCGCTATGACCAGTACCTCCAATGCAAATGAACTTATTATATTCCACATGGGTTTCCAACTTTCCACTTGAAGCAACGTTCATCTCACATCACTCAATGGGTGCGTTCAGCCGATACTCCGCTAGCCTAGCAATCGTGAGCAGTCGCTCGTTTTCGCTCGTTTCCTCTCTTTTGACCCAATGGATTAAATGCTTGCAGTGCGAAATGGAGATGTAGCGTCGTACGATTCCACATGAGTTTCCAATTTTTCATGCAAAGCGAGGTCCATCCTATTATTCCCTGCTTTTTGTGCTCAACCACATTATTATGTTATATACATTTTGTATTTCGTGCACTATTTCTATTTTAACGCACAATGGTTAGCACATGATCATATCATATAATGACAGATGTATCCTAACCTTAAAATATCTCAAATATTTTAGCGTTCTAATTACTGAGTTACAAGCGATGATTTTTGTATTTTTAATCTTCTATTATATATAAAAACGCAATCAAATAAGTGTACTTTTTACCAAAATCTTAGATGAATTCCCCAAACTAAATATTTATCTATTTTATACGTAGAGCAAGATTTAAAGAATGTAAGTACATTAAAAGTATATTAAAAGTGATATTTACACAAGAAATCTCTGTATTACCGCTGAGATGAGACGCCGGTAGTCATACTTCGCTCTTGCATATTCAAGATCGTCTTAAATGAGATCGAATGAGATCTTGAGACGCTGTATCACGCTGTATTTACGTGTACATACATACATATGTCCGTACGTTGCACCATATACAGCAGCAGTCATTTCATCGATTGAATGGAGCGTATACGCTTGTGCGCAGACTATCAGTTGATATGAGATTTCCTAACCTAAAAGAATGTCACTCTTAATGCATTATAACTCTTTTTACGTTTTTTCGAGCAATTCTTTCATTTTTCAAACCTTGTTTTGCACACAAAACACTATCAAATGATTATATATTATTACATTTTCATCAAAATCTGAGGTGAGAGGGTTAAACTAAATATTTATACCAAATTTTCTAATTTTGCTTCTATTGTTTCTACAATCAAAGCACATGTAAAATATCATATTCTTACCGAAAGCTTTCTATTCCACAGATATTTCATTCAGTGTTGTGGGATCTAAATGATCGAACAATAAATTGGAATAAATTCTTCAGAACAAGAGTGGTATGTGGTATACGCAAATATCAAATATAAGTACGTAATACGCATGCCATATGATTCGTATGTATGTACATACTTGGCCGGAAATAAACGTCTTTTTAAAGAATCTTTACATGAAATCGTTGGTATTTCGTATGAAAACTTTTGAAGTGCAAAGTGTTTGTGAGAGAGTCATTCGTTTAATTTTAATTAATTATTTATTATTACACCATACATTTAGCCGAAATAGATAAATTAATAAAAGTTTTTATATGGGCCGGTATTCATAGTTGATTCTTATTTTAAGACCGTCTTAAGTAATGTCTTAAGGCCATTCCACGTAACAAAGTTTTAGTTTTAATCGTAAGGCCGTAAGAAAATAGACCAATCACAGTCAATTATTCTCCTCAAATTCACTATGATTGAACAATTTCTTAAGGCTTAGGGCTTAAAACACCTATTGTAGATGAATACTTATCCAATTTATGCTAGGTCTATATACAATGCGAGTCGTAAAGTCGTGAGTAGTAAGAATTGACCAATCACAATCGATTATTATCCTATAATGTGATTGTGATTGGTCAGTTCTTATGACTCACGACTTTATGACTCGCATTGTAGACCTAGCATTAGGGCCCGGTTTACAATCAATCGTACAGAATCGGATGTCGCAATGCACCCGAGAATTTCTTTTTCGGAAACGAATTTTTTTCATTGAGAATTGAGAATTAAGAATTGAGAATTGGGAATTGGGAATTGGGAATTGGGAATTGATAATTGGGAATTGAGAATTGGGAATTGGGAATTGGGAATTTAGAATTGGGAATTGGGAATTGGGAATTGGGAATTGAGAATTGGGAATTGGGAATTGAGAATTGGGAATTGAGAATTGAGTTAAATTATGAGAGTTGAATAAATTATGCGAGGTCTACAATGCGAGTCGTAAAGTCGTGAGTCGTAAGAATTGACCAATCACAGTCGATTATTCTCCTCAAATTCGATTGGTCTATTTCCTACGATTCACGACTTACGACTCGCATTGTAGACCCCGCATAAGATTGAACCATGGATACCGCCTTAAGTCTTTTTTTCTTTTCTTTGATTAATTGGCTTTATCACTTGTACGTGTAATGCTACTTCATACTCGGACAGTGTTGATCGTTTGGTTACGTTAATTTTTTCTATCGCAGCTATTACGATATGTCGAAGCTCATAGCTGGAAAATTAGCATTAGTTACTGGTTCGTAACAGTTCTTTTTTATAGGTGGATAACTTAATTATTAGGAGCTTTTTTTGATACTTTAGACTTATAATTTAATTAATTAAATTATCAAACTTTAGATTATAACAGTTTTCCCTGAATAACTATTCGGTTTAAATTTTATTATATTATATTATATAAAAATGTATTTGTCAGGGCTGAGCAACTGTTACATAGCAATAATTACATTATACAAATACATAGATTGCATTTTTCAAGCGACTGTTAATGCTGAGCAACCATTACGTAGCAAGAATTAGATACAAATACATATATATCGCTTGACACTGACAGATACGAAAAATGTTCAGCACTAACAATTATATTTTTATATAATATATTCTTCAGTATTTATATATTGATAACGTGCCGTATCCAACCGAACCCTGGTTTGAGAGTACCACCAGACCACGTAACGAAAAGAATTGATGTGTTAAGTGTTTAGGTTCCATGCTTTATATTTTGATGAAACTACATTTATGTGATGTCTTTTCGTGTAAAAACGAAAGTTTGAAAAACAAAAATCGGCACTTGTCACAGTAAGACCAGTAATTAAGCGTTGAAAATGACGTATTTAGAGGTTAGAATATCTGTTTACCGATGATGAAATATATGAGCATGCGCTGTGTTGAGATTTGCGATAGAAATTAGCGCGCAAAATATAAAATGTAATATATAATTATAACATAATTTATGTGTTGATAACATTATAAGTAGATGTAATCTTGAAATCTGTGGCACAATCTTGACTTTTTCAATCACGTTATAGGTGCTGGAAGCGGTATCGGAAGAGAAGTATGTCGAGTTTTTGCCCGAGAAGGTGCCAACGTTGTCGCAACCGATCAAAATGTTAAAACTGCTGCGGAGACTGTAGCCACTTTGGAAGGTCCATATGATTCTATTAATTAATATCTTTATCCAAGATTGAAATCAATATATCAGTATTATTATTATTGCATTTGTAACACTAATATTTTTATCCAAGATTGAAATCAATATATCAGAATTATTATTATTGTATTTGTAACACTAAAATCTTAATTAACTAAAATTATATCAATTTTATTTTGCAATCCTCAGCAATTCTATTAATTCTATTTTACTCTATTTTACTCTGTAACTATTTATTACATTATTGATTCAATCTTTATTAGTACGCTCACTATTACAGGTGCTGGACATGTTGCATTGAACGTTGAGGTCACTGATCAAAAGAGTATCGAGACAGCATTTGATCATGTCTTAAAGAAATTTTCAAGACCACCTACCGTCATTGTTAATTCAGCGGGCATTGCGCGGGATAACTTTTTAGTGAAACTCAGCAACAGTAACTTTGACGATGTAATCAATGTCAATTTAAAAGGTACTTTTCTAGTTATGCAAACTGCTGTTAAAGCAATGATAGCGGCAAATGCAACCAAAAACTCTTCGATTATCAACATCAGTTCAATTATTGGTAAACTTGGGAATATTGGGCAAAGCAACTACAGTGCGTCAAAAGCTGGAGTGATAGCTATGACAAAGAGCGCTTCCATGGAGTTGGGACAGTATGTATTAGATATATATATTGATTACTTTATTTAAAATATTTCTTAACACACAAGATAAATATATTATATTTTCTACAGATTTGGGATTCGGGTGAACGTAGTACTGCCTGGTTTTATAGATACTCCTATCATTATAACTGTACCTGATAAAGTTAAAGAATTATTGATGAAAAAAATACCGTTGCAAAGAATTGGAAAGCCACAAGAAGTGGCAGAAGTTATCGCATTTTTAGCTTCTGATAAGAGTTCGTATGTAAATGGAGCATCTATTGAAGTTACTGGGGGACTACATTAAGTTTTATGAATTTTATTCACTATGAACTCGATTAATAATATAATATAACTCAGGAACAATCAGAAATCAATATAAAATGTTAGCAAATGTGACGAAACGAGATGTTGTCACAAAAGTGACTTAAAACGTGCGAGAGTGTTATTTTATATCTGACTGGCACATTTATGCTTTTACTTTTATAGTCAAAGGGAATGTTAGGCACATAGCAGAATATAAATATTACATGGGTAGGATAAAACACAGTGATATAATAATGCTCGTGCATATTAAGCATATTGATATACGGGATGTTCCGTCATGAAACCAACAAATATTACCAGCATGTTTGGATGATCATTGTAAGCAAATAGATGTTCCATGACGGAACATCTTGTGTATATATATATTTTTTTAAAGAAATATATAATATACATGCAATATATCAAAGAAAAGTCTGTTAGACAAAAGAGAAAACCGATTAAGACGGTCGATGTCTTCCTTTCATAGGTGCACTGACTTGCATCATCTTTAAAACTTATTCTTGAAATTGTTCTATTGAGAAAATATGTAACATTCCATCGGTCGCAATATCTGTGAGATAAAGTTTCTAACTTTGAGATAGCACTGTAGCTAAACAATAAGCAGTTGAATCTCTCTCCATATATCCTTTTCTTTTAAATTACAGTTTTGCACGTTTTCATGATCAGATGGATATTAAAAAATAAAAAGGTAGTTTAATCAATTCGAATATGGTAATAGTTTAATTAGAATATGGTAGTATCTGAAAGATACATACAATCATTGGCATAACTTTTCCAACTGCGACCGATAGTGTCAAGTCAGTATAATATTACAGATTAAAACTTTCTCTATTTGCGATGGAAAACTATTTCACTAACAAAAATCATAAAAATTATATTGATCATGCTTATTCACATATTATATATATCATATCTTAATATATTAAATATAAATTTTTTATATTGTAAGTATATATTTTTATCATATTAAAAGTATAAATTTTTATAGTATATTAAAATGTACAAATAAAATATTTGTTTACGAAAAAGTTATACTTGTTAATATTTTAAAGAAATTGTAGGAATAGCATACTATATTAAGAATGTTAAATATGCAACGTGTTTCTCAAAGATTATAAATGAAACGTAACGGAAACAGACTGTGTAAATAATCTCTTTTTATAAAGCGTGTATAAAATATTCCGAAACGTATCGCTTGAACAAGCAAATTATCCATTACAATACACATAGTTTAATTTCTTTATCTTTCAATGTGTATCCTTGCGTAGAAAACGCAATAGACTGTTATTTTCTCTTCTCTTCATAAATAATGCTAAACGTTTTCTACATTTATGTAACATATTTGTAAATTTGAAATATTTATGAAGTAGAAAGCATTCTATAGAATTGTCATAGGCATTAAGTATGCAAAGTTATTTTTGGAAATTATTTTAGCAAAAAGATGATCGAACATCTAAATACCCTATACCCTGTACTAATGTTGCTTTAAATATCTAAAAGGGAACGATTTTTTTTCATAACACTGAATTTGCTTTTTTTTATTTTGCTTTTACGACATTACGAGCGACGAGCAGGCTATCATCAAAGAGCCCCGTAAGAGAAAAAAGAAGTTTCGGCATGACCGAACAGCCAATAACAGTTTGTCAAAGAATTAGTAAGATAGAAAGAGAAGACGTTCTCTAATAGTATGAAATTTCACGGTGAAACTTCTGGGTTCCGTCGTTAATCCGACACGAAGTCATGCGAAGCGACGCTGAAAGTTTTGCAATTCATAATCCGAAACAGCTGCATCTTGTTCCCCGTTTAGATTATTTTAGCGCCAGCTACTTTATTGCTAATTGAAACAAATAGAGAAACAGTTCTTGTGAATCAATTCTTAATTGTTAATTAAAAATATCTTCGGGCGGTTAATTTAATAAATAGATATAAATTTCTTATTACTTTTTTTTTGTCTTGGAATAATGCCGCATCGTATTGTCTAAGCACGTTGAAATAATTAAATTTTGGTTCTCCGCTGTTACGTGTGTATCACTTGTTCATCAAAAAGAAGCAGCTTTTATATCCGTCGAGATATTTTAATCTAAACTGATATGAGATACTAATTTCATAAATTTGTCGAACTAAAGAACGACGTTTCTTTTACCGGCTAATGCTATACGTGAGGCCCGGAATTATAGTTGCGTTTGTTGTGCAACGCTGCTCTTACGCTTAAACGTATAGCATTGATGCGCAATTTCCAGAAATTTCATTAATACACATGTATAATTCTCGAATATCATAAACGACAGACATAAACTTATGAATGCAGAATTAATGCCTTTCAAGGCGAAAGTTTCAAAATATAAGATAGTTGATTTTTAAGTGTTCGATTATTTTTACATGAGATTGTATAAGAAATAAAATATCTTGTTCTGTCGGAAATTTTGGTTGAGCTCCGCCTTCAGCATTTCAACGATTATAGATTTAAATTGAATTCCACACGTCTCAAGATCATAAAATTATGAATTTTAATTGTGGATTCTTTAATTAATCAGAGACACGTCGATCTTTTTAACGAGGATTCGTACACAAGAGCAGCTTACGCTATTCAATTATTCCGAGAATAAGTGAAATTAGTCTAAATTGACTTAAGAAAAATCTCCTCTTTCGTTAAATGACTAGAACGCACGCGAGCACGTGTCGATGAGCTCTCGACGTCGTCGCCTGAATCGCCTCGCGCGCACCGACACCGACCGCTCTAAAGGTTTTCGATTTTCACTCCGCAGGGAGACTCGCGCCCCACCATCATCTTCATTATAATACCGCGAGAACATTTCAGAACCGTTGGTCGGACCACAACACCGACTCGTACGATACAGTTGATTCGTGGTCATCCAGCAGGATAGAAGGATCTATCTGAACAACGCGCATAGCCGATCATCTTCGCCGTGTTCATTATTCTTCCCCTTCTTCCTGAGGGCGGATGCGACAACAACATCCACGTCTCGAAGTTAATATGAGTTTGAAAAAGTCGCATTGTCAGGATTCTCCGACAGGCAACTCAGAAATAGAGATGCAAATATCCATATAACATCGATATCGTTAAAATAACGGTGAATCGACGAATAACGTGATCAACGTGAGGGCCTTATCATCTAAATAATGCTGAAGCAAATACGCAAGTTTACGACAAATTAATGACATTTCTAACAATGTCATCACGAGCATCTTGACAGAGAATTGCAGTTTCATTTGCGCAAAGATCCGCCGAAGTATTTTGTGAGTTTTTTTTTGGTCGGCGAATCAAGAGGAATCGACCGTCAGAAAAAGAGAAAATTCTCTCGCTGACCCTGATAAATCGACCCCCCAAAGATCTGTCTAAACCGTCGACTATGTGGATCCAGTGAATCTCGTTGAAATCTTCCGTAAACGCCAAATACATCGTGATAAATCTTTTCTGTGAACATTTATGAGATAAACATGCGGAGCACAATGCATCTGCCGTTTGTAATTCTACTCATATTTTCCGCGATCTGCGTACACGCCGAAGAGATATCTACCGAGATTTTTAGCAGCGTCACAGAGGAACCGATTCTCCGAGTACGAAGCTTGCCAACGACGACTAATGTGGTCGAAAGAAATTGGACCAGCCTGTCGGACATGCTGGATGTTTTTAGTGCGCGTAATTTAGTAAAGAATTGGGTCGAAGGGAAGTACCCCGTCGGAGTACAATGCGGCAAAGACATGACGATGTACATCGATGCTCTGAAGAATGAAGAATTGTGGGCTCTTAAAAGTAAGCTCAATTCCTCCATTTGTTTATCATTATTTTATCGCTCAATTAATTAATATTATTGTGATTATTTAAATCCCAATTTAAAATTTTTAAAAGCTGATTAATGCATCTCCTTGAAGTAAGAAAAAAAACATCTTTTTTTAAAAATAAATTAAGATTTCTGTAAAAATTGAGTCTCGACGTATAAACAGTAAATATTACATATTTCAAGTGTTACCGTGCATAACAAAGTTTTGTATTTATAAACGCAATGACGTCAGAAAGAAATAAACGAAAGAAAGAAATAAACAAAATAATATTAAAATAATTTACAAAGATAATTTTTATAATTTATTTATAATATATAATAATTTATTCAGGGTGTATACATGCATATATAACATATATAAATAATATAGAATATTATATATATTTATTATTATAATAAATATTATAATAATATATATTATATAAATAAACTTATATTTTTATATTATATATTTATTGTTTCTATTATTTATATTATTTAAATATATATTAACAGTAGATTAACGTCACTTAATCTTGTCTTTCTTATATGTGAATCTTTGTGAAATTATGTCTATACATGTATCTTTTATAAGTTCGTAAAACTTTATTACTTTTATAGAAAGTTTACGAGATACTTACTTAGCGACATTAGCAACTAATAAACATATTCATGATGAATCGTAATTCTTTTTAAAAATTCTTCAGAATTTTTCAGAATTTTGAGAAACTTATACAATTCTCTCTCTTTCTCTCTGTGATAAAATTTTTGCCGATTGATTTAATGCAGTTTATTTGGTAATTGTAAAAATATTGTCGATAACTTCTCTAATTATTTTCATTATATTTTTTAAAATAATAGTTTGTTGAAATTATTAATTAACGTAAATTGTATTTATGGATTTGTCGAATTATTAGCTCTTTGATAAATTGTATTAATGTTTAAATTGTAACGTATACGCTACCTTGAAACAGTTGTCGAACTTGGGTTGTACTTTGCTCCAATGCTTCGAATGAAATGGAACGAAGAGAATGACCTTCATCCCTTTTTTACCGCAGGAAACAGGATTCTCTTCGTTCCTGAAACAAGTTGTCTGCGCAAGAAGTTGTTTCTAATGCATCTTCATTGCAACTAACTTCGTCAACAATGAAATGTACATACATTGAAGAAGTTAATAGATATACATTAACGTTCTATTCTCGTAGATCCTTGTTTTTTGTCTTCTTGAATTATTATAAATGACTACAATTTGAATTACGAGCTTGTATTTTATAATACGCAATCGATGCCCCACGATGCGTTACATAATTGTTATATCCATTTTTGCGTCATAGAAAGTATTTAATAATATCTACATTATTACTTTACGTAATAAATTACGTTATGCTATAGGCGTAAGGCGTTTAATTTTTGATCTGATTACATCGCGATCCGCGTCTCGTATCGAACCTTTTTGTATCACGTGTATATGTAACTTCCTATGCATTACAACTTTCTCCCGCATGCAGCTTTCTACGTTACATTGCGCTGCAGATAATCGTGCTAAATCATTCGGCGAGAGATGCGAGTTATTCGAATCCCTTCCAGTTGCATCACGCGCGGCTGTGGGAACGAAAAGTGCTTTAGCAGCGTAGGTCTCGAAATTGTCCGCCGTTTATTGTAATGACAGAGTCTCCGATTTTAATTTTGCGGGTTCCTAATTTGAGAGCTCCGTGTCGTCGCGCGTGGTACGAGCGCGACGAAGTTACCAAATTACGGCGCGCTTCGTAACTTTCCCCGGGGTAAATATCGATTTCGGGTTTCCTGAAAAATTTACCGTTAAAATTTTTTTCAAGCCGGTATAGCTCTCGAGCTCGAGAAGCGCTCCTCCGTTCTCGGCGCTGTCCGGTCCGCATCGCGTCGCGTCGCGTCGGAAGAAATGGGACATCGCCGACGACGTCACGTTGACGAACCGGCCACAGGAACATTCTCACTAAACAACGTCTGCTTTCCGGTTTCCTTCCCGGTCTGCCTACTTTCGTCGCGAGGTTTCACTTTTAGCGACACAAGAAAGAGCTGATCAAACGTGTCGGCTCTTCACGTGAAACAGTCGACGCGACTCCGTTTAGCGAGTCACGCCTTCTCTCGACGCTTCACTTTCCTCGAGCAATTCGATATTTTCGCAAGCTCGTCGAACGCGCGTTGCCTTGCAGATCGCAATTGTGGTTCTTTTTTGCAGACAAAAAGTCTTAAGAATATCTTACTCGATTTCATTGCTCGATTTTTTATTTTGATCTGATCTACTCGAATGTCAGTATCAGTAAATGTTTTTTTAGAACAAAGGATGCGTATATATATATTCATTATGTATTTTCTTATAGCAATATTATTTTCTATAAAAAAACACTATTGAAAGAACGTTCTTTATATTTTTCAATCGTCCAAAATTTGTGTGTGTGATCGTAGATTGTAACAAAATTTACGAAGAAATTTTCAGGCGTTTAAAAACTAGCGTGATTGAAATAGTATTAAAATAAGTTTCAAAAAATGGTTTAATATTGCGGAATTTTCTTGATATGCGAAACCTACGATCAGTTGTTACGTGTTTTTCTTCAAGTTGTTATGCCATCTGAAAGTATTGCGGCGAAAGTAAAAAGGCGATAGTTCGATTAGGAATCACGTATTATTTGATGCATAAGTAATACATACGAGTATTTATTAATTACAAATTTAATCTCGTATATGCATTATAAACAGTCAATTAAATTTAAATATTTACCTATCACGAATATATTAAAATGTCAGTATTCGAATGATGCAAATGAGATGCTTTAATTGAATTTTCATGAGCCTTTACATTTATATTTAGAAATTTATATTATAGAAGTTTATATTTAGAAATCATCTATTCTATATTTAAGGCAAGACACATATTATATCGCTAATTGCACGTAATTATTTTGGCATTGTTAAATGTGCACTTGAAACTATCTAGATTTAGATCATTCAATCTAAATAAATTCGTCTTCTTTCTCTGGAATTTCTTCACGGACAAGGAACTTAAGAGGAAACCTGCCATCTGTCATTCAGGTAGAGGTCTTAAGTGGGTCAGGGTTTACCTTCTCGCGTTTCGTTCTCGGTGACAACGAAATACCAACGATTTTAGGGAAAGTTATTGCAAAAGTCGACGAGTCGCGAAAATAAAACAAAATAGATAAGTATTTTGCGCAGATCCGCATACCGCACACCGCAGAACGCACGATTTTTGCAAATTAGCACATGAGCTTCAATCGATGCGCTCTCTTTTTCTCTTTCGGTGATCGTCGACGATCATATCGTGTTTATGAAAGAAAATTCAACGAAGAACGCGAACAAACGCAAATAAACGAATTTCATTGAGCGTGGATGACGCTGCGAATACGAGGCCCAAATTTACATCGATGAATGACATTTTATCTCTTTGGTATATCGGAAGAAAAGAGTTCATTACGCTCGCTCATATTCATCGCGATCGTTTACCCGTTCGTCCTTGCTAGCTTGGTCTGAGTCCACCTTGAAGCAACGCTCCTCGACCGGAAAGCATTCTCCTTAACCGGCCGCTACTTTCACCCTCCGCAACCTGTATCACCGTTGCGGTATTCGCGAATTTCGCGAACTTCGTGCGCGAGGAAAGGTGAAAGGCGCCGTTGTACCGAGAGAACATTGTCGAAGGAAAGCATTATCGTCACGATGCAGCGATATGCCTGAAGGGCCATTTGTCCCGAACGTCATCGCTCTTTCGACGTACAAACGTGTTATTTCCTCGCGCGTCGGCCGCGCGCTATTCTATTGTATACCTGGAAAATGTCACTTCCTAGTTTCTATACCATTACGAATCAAAATCTGTTGACAAATAATGCACGTTATTATACGAAAAACGAGATGCCGAGACAAAAATGTCCATAAAAATGCTTGATGTAGTAAAACCTAAGTATTTTATTTTTAAAGTACATCAAATTTGTGTAATGACAAAGGAAAAAATATAAAATTTTATTTTATGGTAGAGTAATATTTATTAACAGAAAAGTGTATGTATTTGTTTCGCCAATAATTAATAAACGAGAAAGACTCTATTTTTATATTCGACAACGTTTGGCTAATGTCGTGACAATTCGACCATTATGGTTTTGGTCAGATTAATCGTCAAGACTTTTTCGTCCATGGGTTTTGGTCGTTTCTTAATTGATTAATCTTTGATACTTACATATAAGCTCATTTTTATTAAATTATTAAATTTATTGCGAAAAATATTACCTCAGCCAGTAATATTTATTAAGTTTTTTATTATACTCCTTAAAATGTACATTTTATTATCATTGATTTATTATCGAATTACACACATCCTGTTTATTCGTGGAGACAAAAATATCCGTGAAAATACACACATATATACTACACAAGCATTTTCACGGCTAAAAATTATAATATGACAAGAAGAAAGTTAACAGTCGTCCGATCTTAATTATTCCACACGGTATTTCACTGAAATATCTAAAAATTTAGCTATATACAGATTTGCAGAAAATAATTTTGTTGCACCATCAAAATAATTATGTAGAACACTCAAACTGATTGCTAAACTGTAAAAATTTTTTACAGCATTATCATCATACTTCTGCGACCTACTATAACTATTTCGATGATGCAACAAAATTATTTTCAGATCTGTATAGCCAGCTAAATTTTTAGATATTCAGCAAAACCGCTCTTTCCGCGTGTGCACGTGTCCTTGAAAGGCGCCGATCACAAGATCCCTCCAAGTTACGTAAAATAATCTCTCTAAGTGATTAGATAAACAAAATTATACACGCTGAGTTTATATATGCAAGTGTATACAGGTTTTACAATCGAGTTGCAAAGACGGAGATGCCACTCGAGCGATTAGAAAGTGGCGAGCCCAAATCGGCATTGCAATTATCGAAATTATACTATTTGAAAAGGGGAAGAATTACATGACAGCAGTGACGGTGGCTGGGGATGAAATCGTGAGCTTTCGCTTTCGCGGAAATGCGTTTCTATTACGGGCTAAACGACCTGTTCCCCGTAACATCCTGTTTATTTGAGCGTATCGTCGTGGTTACGCACAAAGTATTCGTAAAATCTATCACATGCGATGACTCGCAAAAACTATGAGGATACTTGGTCAACTGCACCCTAGTTAAAAGTTTTTTGAAACATAATTGACATTTTTGTTTCCAAAGCTAGAACTGGAAAGAACAACGGAGAAAATTAATTTATCATCCGCGAATTATCCTTCAAATATACAAACATGTTCCCGTTATTTCTAGTATGCGTGCTGGTTAAAGCTGATTAAGTAATTTCTGTGTGTTACAATATTACGCTATGTTGGCTATGTGTCATGTATAGGCAAGACATTAATCACGGATCTACAGCCGACAGTGATTGACGGTAAAATTAAGTGAAATTAGCTGCTACCAGTCAAACGATACCGATACTCAATAATGTCGTTAAACGGGACACAGTTGTCGTACCTCCCGCGTAGTTTATCGCAGTCTTATTTTATTTCACACGTTCACTGTAGCAATTTACATCACCTATATAGCAATTATTGGAAAATATGATTGCACGGAAAAAGGGGGAAAAACGGGGAAACCGGTGAAAATAAAATAAAGTTTGTTTTTTCTGATTTCAGTAATTTCTCGTAAAAAGGTAGTAGTATTTATTAATGCTTCACCTTCTGGTGCTTACATAGCAGTTTAGTCTGCCAGACTTTACACAACTATACATTTGTCAAATCCTGCATGTTTCCGGTTTTTGCATTTCGCTGTTGCGATCCTGCTTATAAACTACTCGAACAATGCTTATATTATGAATTTTACATTTGAACTATTTATTCTTTTCTTTTTCCATTTCTAATCTTATCTCTTTCAAACCTTTCATCCATTCATACCCTGCTCCATCGTCACTCAGCATATCAATCATTCTTCCTTTCTAACTCTCTACTTGTTCACATCTCGTACTTACATGTCGCATATCTTCGTTTTCTTTCCCGCATAGTCTACATTTTATCCATTTTCTCCATTCCTCATTCATCCAATACATATTCCCTCTTGTCTCATTTCCACACCTCATTCTCGCTATTAGGCTTGTCTTTTCCTTTTTTTTTCTGACCCCATCTTTGATATATCTAGGCAGCCATCTTATTCTGACATCTTTATAATCCTTACACGCTTTCAATTTTTTCCGCTCTCTCCTGCATATCTACTTCTCTGTCTCTTGACACCATGCAACCACAATACCTTCATCTCCTATCCTTATTAGTTCTTCCTCGCTCATGCCGCATCTCTGTATGTACTCTCTTCTCTCTTTACTTTCTGTCGACCAATTTTGTATATCTTCTCTGCTTTCTTCCTCTTTTCTTTCCTTCCAGCATTCTTTTAGAATTACATTTCCGTTATCATTTCTCATTTTTTCTTCACATTTTGCCGCTCTGCATCCCGCTACAATTCTTATCTTCGCTTTTTTCATTTCTTCTTTCACCACATACCCCGGGGTAGTTCTTTGTAAACCTAAAATCCACCTTATGTATCTCTCTTGCACTACCTCTACCTCCTTCCTTTCTCTATATCCCCATATCTCTACTCCATACAACATTATTGGTTTTATAATTCTATCGAACAATTTCATTCTCCATATTATATCCGCGTTAAACTTTCTTTCTCCATAACTTCATATCCATGCCATCGCAATTTTTCCTTTCCTCCTTATTCTATCTTTTATGTGCATCTCGTCATTGTTGTTTCTGCATATTTTATACCCTAAGTAATTGATTTCTTTTGTTTCTTCAATTCTCATATCTCTCCACCACCATTCTCTCTTTCTCTCTTTGCCGCTTCCCTTCTTGAATACGATTATTTTTTATTTTTCTGTACTTAGCTCTAGTTTCTTCCTTTTTATATATTTTTATATACCTTTTTATACACCTGTAGAACACCTTCATCATTATATTCATTATATCTTTATTTTTTGCAACAAGCACTATGTCATCTGCATATTCTAGCGACCATATCTTTTTCTTTCCGATCTTCACTTTACCAGGATTTTTCTTCATCTCTTCTTCTATGTCTGAAATATATATGTCAAATAATGTCGCACTAATTAGACATCCCAGCCTCACTCTTTTTACAGCCCAAAATTCTTCCGTTTCTTTATTGCCTATCTTCACTCTGTATCTAGTTTCGCTATAAATCTCTCTCACTCTATCAATTAGACTTTTACTTATTCCTCTCTTTTTCATCATCTCCCATATTAGAGTCGAAAGCTGCTTTCAGATCAGCGAAAAAAGCAAACAATTTTTCTCCTTTCCTTTTGATCCTCTTTTCTATTACATGTTTTATTTATCGTGAAAAAGTATAATTTATTTAATTAGAGATCACGTAAATGTTGCGTGATAGGTTGCATGCCGATAATTACGCATTACGAAGAAATGAAGTCATCGGGTAACTGGATGTCGATTAAATTGGATAATATACTTAATTTTTAAACAGTGTAATCTTTTAAATACATTATGTAGATGTAAAGTGATAACATATTATTATCACTTTAGCCTTATTAAGTGATATAAACATATGTTAGCTTACATTATAAATAATGTAAAGCCTTTTTACATAATGGCTTTTTATGTAATGGCTTTATTAACCATAGAGCTTTGAAGAAAGATGAAATACATTCTACACGTAAAAACTTATCAAAATTTCTATGCCGTTTATTCATTCCTTCGATATAAAGGAAAATTTTTAGGTTTTCTCGGTATCCTAATTTTTCAAAAAAAAAAAAAATTCTATGCGTTTGATCGAACTGCCCAATTGACAACAAACAGAAGAGTCAATCGTTGCGATCGATTGTTTTACCAACGACAATTGTGGGTTTACTTTGAAATGTACTAATCTATTGTTGCGACAGAACAACCATAAATGACAGCTGAGGCATTGTGCATTAGAAACGGATCGCGTTTCACTTTCATGTGTCGAGATTATTACATTTCTGCGTATGTCAGAAAAAGAAAGTTACCGCATCTCTTCGGCGCGCATGTTTTACAATCTGCATTTCCGCTTTTATCGCGCTCGCGAATGCCAAATCCATTATCCCGCTGTGTAAAAATAATCGTAAAAGATAAAGTTATGCGACTAAAGAGGGAGAAACCATTTACTCTATTTTCTCTTCTGTAAATTTTTCTCTCGTATTTTTTTCTAATTTCTAATTAAATTTGTAATACAAACGAAATGTCTTCTCTGTAGCTCTCGATGAGCTCACCAAAATTTCAACACGTTACAAGATAAACTAGGAGTTCGTTTCTTATTAAAAAAAAACAACACGAGAATTAATAAAACTTCATTTTTAATAGTTGACGGTAATGTCAAAAAAACGTTGACCTTATTGAATATTTTTGCATCATACATTTTGTCCTAGATTTCACCAGTATTCCTGTTAAGAATTAATATGCTCGAATAAGAACAGTCGCAGTATCATCTTGTGACGTGTAATTAGAAGGAGAACATTACCATAAACCATTAAACTAGTTTCTAAAATGTCGCCTATGGCCATTTAAAATCTGTTGCAATATTCCGTACGAATAGCTATAACAAAATTTATTTGGCACTCACCGTGAGAATGACTCGTTACGCAAGTAGTTATAATTATAAATTTGTCTAAGGAGAAGAAGCAGGAGGGTATATTCTCTATGGAAAGGTCAAGAAGATTTTAAATTAACGAAACAGACGAATTTTTATTCAAAATTAAAATTCCAGATGTCTGTAATATCCGTCTGAATTCCGATCAAACAGAATGAAAACACTTTCACCAGAACGTTGCATGAAACCAGAAGAACTTGCGTGCTTTCTTTTCAAATTAGTAATCAAGGACGCCTACTTGAAATCCTTAGCGCAACTTCTGTCAATATAAAAATGTAATCCAATGTCAAACGGTGTTAATATTAATTGCCAATGCCGATAGACATTACAACATATTGTCATACCAATCAGGTATGCAAACGCGTTTCTCCTTCTGAATCACTTTCTCCGTTACATATATAGTTGTGACAAACACACACACTCACCATCCAAAGATAAAAGTTTGCAATAACTAAGACGCAGAAAATGCAGAAAAGCTAAATATATTTCGGTTGAGTAAAATGTTTTACATACGTTTTATACTTAATATTAAATATGATTCTTAATTAAATATTATATTATTACCGACTATTACTAAATGATTACCAAACTACTATTGTTATTAATTATTATAATTATTATAAAGTTTAAATAAGAATGTGTGCAATTGAACATTCTATGCATTCCAACAACAAGTTTGTCGGTCGCGGTTATATCACTGAACTTATAATGATTCTAGAGGCATCATCGTTTGAATTGAATTTTTGTACCCGAAATAATTTCTGTTGCCACATTCACGAACGTTAACTGTATACGATCTTATGTCACAACCAAGCATCGCGCACGACTTTGATTTCTTATTACGCAATTACCTATTAATAGTATCAGTGGTGATATATTGCAAAAATATGAAATATTGAAGCTTTTTAAATTCGGAGAACGATAAATTGTGCAATGAGAGGGAATTCTGACTTTTAAAATATCTCCTAAAATTCTGCTTCAGAGAAACATATACACGGAGAGAATTTTCTCTTAAAATTTACCCTGAATCATGATAGTTGTTGGACAACTTGTACCATCAAGAATTTTATACGAGCTATTCTGATTAATATCCACCATAATAAAAAATATTAATATCTATTACATTAAAATATAAAATGTTTGATTAATTTTACTAAAATATATATAGGAAATTTCAATAATTTTTCAAAATTTACCAATCTGCTTGGTAATTTTTACCACGTTGTTTGTAAAATGTCTTTTGTATGTTTTCAAAATTCCTCGGTTGCCAAGTTGTCCCAAGTTTGTAGTGAATTTAAGGGTAAAATATAACAAAAATTATCTCCGTGTAGTGCAGAAAGTGCAATGTCATTATCTTCGCACGTTCACTTTCTTTTGCAGCTTTCAATGCTCGAGCGTCGACACATATATATTGCATTTACTCTGTAAATGGTTGGCCTTTTCCTTCCTGTTTATGAAACTTACTGTAAACCCATCAATAAACTCGAATGATTAACGATTATCTGAAACTCTCAGCGAGATATAATTAAAATAAATATCATTTAGTAATTCGAGAATTCATTGTATATTAATATTAAGAATTTAAAACCATTAGTCAAGATATTAATTGTTGTGCAGCACATATGGAATGGTAAATTGTAATAAGTAAACACATTATAATATTTTCAAGACCATAAAACTTAATTCTTCTAGTTTTTAAATAGCATAATGTCGAATTTGTATCTTGCCTGATATTTTATAAGTTTCGTTTTACAATTATTACAGCAATTCGTAGATATTGCGATTATTCATATTCATTATCCGCTGTGCACGGACAATGAATAAAATATAAAATAGCATTACCATGATTTTCTCCAAGATTTTATAAGATCAAATGATTCAAATGTAACATTGCACATTTATGTTTTGTACGGAAATAAATCGAACTGCAAGGCGAGCCTGAACTTGACTTTAGAATGTTCCGCAATGAAACTGAACCACGATGCAAAATTATTGTCATGCTAAGGACAATATGAATCCGCATTGTGTCACGATCAAGCGATAAGTAGTGAATGTTAATGATCGGTAAGTGAAAGCTTGTATATTGAAATCGAAGATTGAAAGAGATATGAAATCTTCCCAATTTCCCTTTTATTTTCACTATTTCTTCAAGTTTTCTTTCATAAGAATTTAAAGTTTCTTATTGTAAAATTATACACAACTTTAGTAAAGATAAATATTTTTTAGCAAGTTTTTTTCTAAAGAATGGCAGGTATTGTAGAATATGACTATAAAATTAAAATCAAGCCTGCTAATTGTAAAATGGAAACGTTTAAAGAAAAATGATTAATTGTTCTTCAGAGCTTATTAATTTTTACACTTTTTAAAAAAATTGTGTAATTATTGTTCCAATTAATAAAAATAAATTTTTTTCTTAAATTAATATTGAAGCTTTATACTAGTAGTACTTTAATTGTACCAATTTATATAGAATATATGAGAGAGAAGAAATTATATTATAATATTATAAATAAAATTAAAAATACACACGTACGCACAATACTCAATTTCCGATATCACAAGCCTCATTTCGTTCTTAAAAAAAAAAACAGTAAATTTTATAAATAGTACTTTTATAAATAGCACATCAATGAAAACTGTAAGATTGTTTTAAAGTGAAAATAATTTCTTAGTTGTCTTTTTATTGTTCGTCATTCTTCTTTTATCATTATAAATAATTAAAATTATTTCTCGTTACTCAGTCCTTGCGCGGCAAACGAGATTCGAAAGAACCAATTACCAAAACATGACATTACACTCTGTGTTACATCGTAAAATTTTACCGAGCCGAAAGCCGGGAAGTGAGAGACGAGACAAAATACTGATATAGGTATCCGGAACGACTCTCGCGGACGCGAAAAACACGATGACGCCGACCGCAGCTGCAGCCGCAAGCATGCAGCCCCGCAAAGTGACGTAATGGGATCGCGATCGAGCTGAGACCTATGTAATACAAAACTCGTAAATCCGCCGCTTGTACCGACGGTTAGATAACATCTTTTACTTCCTGAATAGAAAGTACATGCTTCGTTGAAGCCACTCCGTCCGAACGTAAGCCTCCGCCGTCTTCGCGCCTTCCCGATGACGATCGCGCCGAGTTGCGTTAGCGTTGTCCACGATGATAAGTAAAACAAGGATATACTTCGTTGCATCACTCGCGAAAAAAAGCTCGCGTACGATTACGCAGCCCGGTTATTTAATCAGGTAGAAATTACGCACCCGGCATTTAAAGCAAGTAAGATTACTAATTTCATATTAGATAATAACCGGCCAATGGTGCTGGCTAATTTATGAACGATGTTACGTGCCGCCAGCATTCCGTCATGGTGTATATTGCTTATTGTTTTATTTATATATCGTATCATCTATAGCGCAATATTTCCTTTTTACAACTTTCACGCGCCGCGCAACTGCTTTCATCTCGGGACTTGAAGATTTCTAATGCTCCGAAAGCCTTTCCGAAAATCTTTCTCTATTGACAAATAGTTAGTCCCTATAAAACATACGACTTCCGCCTTGTTGTACAGTAGCTTTAAAAGTTTCCTGAGTCTTTCTTTCCTTTCCTTTCCTCAATCGGAAAAACATTGCCGATGCAATGCGTAATAAAACTTTTAATCCAAACTTACTCTTTATCCTTGCGTCCGTTGATCCTTGATCAACTTTGGCCTTTTCTAACATATCTTTCCTCGGAGAAAACGTAATAAAAATTTTTTGTTACAAACATTTTTATTAGTGCGATTTGCTATTTATAGTTATGTTGTTTTAGAAGTTCCGTCATTCTCGATAAGCGAGGACCTATTTTTTTAAGAGCTTTTAATTCTCATCCATTGCAATATATAATGTATAATTTACTTAAATTTAAAGCAAAAAATTTTCCAAGTTTTTTTTTTTCATTTAAAATATAAGATATACGTTACAATCTAACATTGTTACATTCGCTGATGATGAATTCCTTCTTTTTTCAGTTGACGATGCATCCGGTAGATTCACAACCGGATTTTTCTGGGGTAATTCTTATTTTATGGGGTCAGCCACCGAATGCCATTATATCGGAAAGAACCCATCGCACCATACGTATTCAAAACAACACGTAAAAGATTCCAAAGTTACTACATTCGAAGAGATTCATACGGAGTCACGAAAAAAAATCAATACGGGTATTAGCGGAACCAGCGTTTGGACTCAAACAGACTCCGTCGAAATGCCTTTTCAATTGGGATTCTATATGCTAAAACTTTCTATAAATGTATCTTATACACCTGTAAGTATCATCGATATGCAAATTTATGTGTATAACTGAATGAAAACATCTTGAACATTCTCTATTTTAATTTATTTTATATTTATTTTCTATTTCGTAAATAAATATATGAAGAAAATTTATGAAATATACAATCGCTTACATAAAATTATTATATTAAGAAGTATAAATAATATGGTAACAATATTAAACATTGAACAAAGAAGTGTAAAAATAATTATCTACTCTGGTCTAAATATGAGATACAAAATTCCCTTTTTCATAAACGTAAGGTTTTCATAGAAACTTAGCAAAAAAAAGGAGCCGGTATTATAAAAAGAATATTCTTAATGTCTTCATAACTGTTTTTAAATATACATATATCCAAGTCGAAGTCTTATTGTAAATATAACATGCATTTGCTTTTCGCCAAATTCTCTTTATTGCTTATTTTTAAGGAAGCATCTCGACTCGGAGAATTTTGCGCTTTTGAAAAAAAAAAAGATTTTTTATATTGGATATTATTTTACGCAAAGTTTTGAATCCAACAACCTACAAACATTATTCTTATTTCAGACAAGACTGATTCACCTGGGCGTTTGCCTGCCGTTCTCATGCACCGCCTCCGACGTCGTCGTGATCGGGAAACTCGCCGCAAGCGAACTTGCAGCAAAGCATTCAACGATTGAAAAAGTCAGAGATCAGCATAACTCATATGACATGTACACAGATCCGATTTTCTGGGTTTTATCGTAAGTATAAAATTGTATAATATACGAAAAAAGACGTTTGACTACTTGCAAAGTGCACTTGCCTATTTGATTATCACGAAAGACGAATCATATTTTGCAAAAACAAAAAGAATTTAGATAAATATATATTTATATATACGTATATTGTTTTTATTAATATTGTTATGTATTCGAAGACTACAATTAATATCTTTTTAATTACTAATTCAATAGACGCAAAAACCAGAATTCAATATGTTTCAGCGGTGTCAGCGTGGTGGTCTTGATACTGATGATTCTCGGTACCGGGTATGAATATCATCTGTCGAGAAAGCTAGTCCGCAAGAGAAATGCAATCTACGATTTGGAAAAGCATGGGAAACTTGATCATCTCACTAATGGTGATCGGAAGGTCATAAATGGTAAAGGAGTCAATGATCATGTCCAAGAATTTTTTGATCGTTTCGTTAATCTGCCATCATTTGTATCACATGAAACGAGATAATATCAATATATTAAAACAATGGAGATTTATTTTCTGTTATTTATAAAGAAATATTGTAGATTGTTTATGCAGTTTTTTATGCATAGGTCTTTTAATCTACTTAAAACTGAATTTTTTTAGTAAAAATTTGTTTTTAGTTTAGAAAATGTGTTAAAGTAAACCGTTTTTTATCTTTAGTTTTGAGGTATTAAAAATATTGAACATTTCTTTATAACTCTTTATAAATTTTCAACTAAAATTTCTTTAAAGCACTATGCATTTAAAATTGAATAAGGTTTGTTATTAATATACATGTGCATGGAGCTTAGTTCATATAATATGGAAATATTAATAGTATATCGATATATCTTTATTAAAGAAAAATCTATTCCTGAAAAGAAATATATATAAGAAATCATACATAGGTAGAAAAAAGTGTGAGAAATCTCTAAGACATCGTCTAAACTGAAAATTGCGCAAAAATGACAGAAATAAGAATCAAGTTTGACGAATTAAATAAGACGAATAAGACAAATAAGACGAATAAATTATAAGACGAAACGCAAAACGTAGTCTTGCTTTCAGCAATATAATAACTGTTTTGTACTGAGGAAGAAAGTTACTGCTAATTCACTGTCATGGTACTAACTCGTACTGTAATAACTCTGAAAAATGCTGTAATTTTAAAAAGCGACTAACGTAGCGATGTACGGACTAACGTACGTAAAAAATACAGACTAATATAATGCACGACTATCACTTACAGACTATCAAGACAAGACAAGGACGGTAAAAAAGTAGTCACACGATTTATTATTGTATTCCGCAGCTGTTCAAGGTAAGGTCTACCTTCCTGTTCCAGTGGCAGATTCTAGTAGCAACGGCATGCAGTCAATTAACAATAACAACAGTCTCGAGAACGACTTGCGAGCGTCTACCAAAGAGGAGCAACAGCTTAGTACGTTAAACTTTTATGTATTACTCGATAATTATCCCTGAAGTGAAAATATCATCCCCGTAAAAAAACAGACAAATTATAAATTGAATCGCAAGAGATCTAGTTTACGAACATAAATATTTAACAATTATTCTATATAAAAATAAACGAAATTAGATTTTCCTCTGTTCCTTATTTTTAACGTATTGACTTAATTTAATATAGCGATTAACTTAAAATAAAAAAGTAAAAATGATTACTTATATATAATATATCCATATTCTGTTATTCTCTTTTCTAATTCCCGATTATAAAAATTAAGTGATTGTAATAATCTCATATAAAAATTAAATGATTAGACCAAAGCAGAAAGAGTAGAATGGAAATTAATTATAAGATCATTTCTCTCCTGATTAGATTAGAATTATATGACTATAAACCCAGATAACATGCATGTTGCATAAGACTTCGTAAAGATATCTTAAAGATATCTTAAGATATCTTAGTTGTCTTAAAGATTTCTTTACGACGTCTTATGCAACATGCATGTTATCTGGGAAGAAGACTCTTGTGTTCTTTTTTAATTAATACATTCGTTGCGATACAATAAAACCTTTCAACCTTCCAATTTTTGCAGGTACCTTCGAGGAACTTCTGCTTTCTTTCTCCGTTCCCGCTAATTTGAGAGTTATCTGCGATCGTAACGTGGGCAGAGACACAATTAGCACCGTGCACGGGCTTAGAGCGATATCGATGGCCTGGGTCATCCTCGGGCACACGTGCATTATCGTTTTTAAATACTCGGACAACATGGAATATCGCAAAGTGGTGGAGAAGCGATTCCTCTTCCAGACCATCACGAACGGGGCTTTCAGCGTCGATACATTTTTCTTCATGGGCGGTTTGCTCGTGGCCTTTCTATATTTTAGAACCAACGCCAAGGGAGACCTGAAGAGACTCACGCAGGGCACGCGAGGCTTCGCCGCGGGCACCTTAAAATTCATCGGGCTTCTTTTGTATCGATTTTGTAGGCTCACCACGCCGTACATGTTCGTACTAGGTGTAGTCGAGATCTCGATGAAGCATTTCTATACGAATTCCGTTTTCGAGCCTCCCACGGCAGATCATTATAATTGTCCTAATTATTGGTGGAGGAATTTACTCTATATCAATACGTGGTTTCCCGTCGACCAAATGGTGCGTATTATTTTATTTGTATATATTCCCTATAATAGGATTCATAATTTTCAAAACTTTTCGAATGTTGGTTCCACAATAATTAATTTTTTTTTCGTAATATAAATTATAATGCAATATTTTATAAAAATAATTGTAAAGTACAAATTTCATGCTTATTAATCTTTCTAATTTTAATTTATACTCCTTTTAATTCGCCCCCTTTTGGAGATTTTCAAATTTTATTCTATTTCCATCAAACGAAGAGGTAAACTTACACCGTGATATTGCAGTGTATGCTTTGGAGTTGGTACCTAGCGGACGATACGCAGTTCTATATTGTTGGCGGAGTGATTCTGATACTGGCTACAAATCACTTCAAAATCGCTGCTTTCGCGTTAGTCACTCTGTTAGTAAGCTCATGGGTAACCACCGGCTACATCGCCCTAGTTAATAATCACATGCCGAGCCTGGACGATCCGTTGGCCCTCTTCGACAAGATCTACGACAAGCCGTGGACGAGATTGGGCCCTTATCTGATCGGCATGACCGTCGGCTACTTTCTCTTCAAGACTGATTGCAAAGTAAAAATGTCTAAGGTACGATCAATATCAAGAAAAATTCAACGATCTCAAAAAAACTCAACGTTTGAAAGATTGAAACGTCTCTTTGGCCCAGTTTCACAAGTATCGATTAAATTTTAATCTTAGATTAACTCACTCTTCGTCTCTTTCTAAGAGGGACATTAGAAAGAGACGAAGAGTGAGTTAATCTAAGATTAAAATTTAACCGACCCTCGTAAAACTGAGCCTTAGAAGTCGTCTCTTTATGTCGTCTGAACATTCCTCTTTGATAAAAAAATTAAATTGTTAGTTTCTATTACTCAGAAAAAGAATTTAAACGTTATCTCATTTCTAGACTACCGTCGTCGTGGGGTGGCTCCTGTCCTCTGCGTGTCTCTTGAGTTTGCTTTATGGTTTATACGAGGCGGAACTTACACCCGTTACCGCAGCGGCGTATTCATCCTTGAGCCACAGTGCGTGGGCACTAGGTCTAGCGTGGATCGTAATAGCGTGTAGTACTGGCTACGGTGGTAAGAAATACATATGCATTGATAAATTATATTAGATTAATTGTAATAAACATTAGACTAATTAATTGGACTACACTGGGCTATTAAACCGGTACTGTTTCAGGATATGTAAATAAGATTCTATCGTGGCCACTCTTATACCCGTTCAGCAGAGTGACTTACTGCTCTTATCTAGTTCATCCGCTTGTGATTCGTCTAACCGCTATGAACCTAGACTCTCCGTTTCATCTAGGGAAAGATGTAATGGTAAGTTTTATGACCGAAGAGAGAAGAACTTTAATTAACTAACAGCGGATTGTCATGAAACACTTTATTTTTCAGATGATAACATTTCTGGGGCAGCTAGTGCTATCGTACGCGTTGTCGTTTGTAGTGTCAGTCGCTTTTGAAGCACCGGTGGTCAGTATGCTGAAGATTGTCTCACCGAAAAAGCGGAAACGCATACAATAGAGATTAAAGTATATTTAACGCACATCATACACCCGTACAATTATTTATACGATCTTATTTACACGTTATGTATAAATTTCGTAAAGATCTGCGAAGATTAATGATAAAATATCGCGAACATTACTACATATATGTATGTATATTTTAATACCATTTATTTGATTTGTTTCTCGAATATAACGTAACAATTTAGATTTTTTTGTGTATCGTTAGATATAAAATAAATTATTTCTCTTTGTATATAAATTCCAATATCAATAATGTTTCGTTAATAAAGAAAACTGCTCCGAAAAAGAGACTAACAATAAGACTGCGTTTCGATATTCACTGTCAGTACTGAAAATGTATAGTGTACGTTACGTAAACTATAGATTTTCAGTACTTGCAGTGAATATCGGAACGCAGCTCAAGTATAAGTACTTCAATAACGTTGGCTTATTTGTACTAAATGCGAGAACAAAGATCAAACCTTCTGTGGTAATCAATACCTTCTTTTTTACGAATAAAAGAAAAAATAAATATTTATTTCTATCTCTCACTGAAGTTGTTCATGTTATCATGTTATGCGTAACATAATCTTTAACATTAATATTTAATATTAATGCAAAAAATTATTCTCCCCTTTACGAAGCACCCTCTATCGCGACCTCCGTATTAACCTCGACAAAGTATGGGCCTTCGTGAACGAACCGCTTGAATTTCTGGATGGTATCAGCGTCGAATATATCTCGCTCCGCTTGAGACAAACGTTTCACGACTTCGTATTTTGCATTTTTACACTCTTTGAACGACTCGATATTTCTGTCTAATAGGAACTCTACTAAACCAGGATACGTGGATATGTATTCTTGCCCCCATACTTGCGAACTAATAACGGCCAGCACCTCCAAACCGGCCTGTCTGATATCGACGAACGGTTGTCTGCATATCTCCACAATCATACCCAACGGATCGTCGCACAGCGAATCAAACCACAGCTTCGTTAGGGATAAAATTCTGTTGTCCTGTTCGACTCTCTTGACCTCGAGTATAAGGGCGAGATTATTCAAGCCGCGAATTCTCAGAGCAGTCGGCATTTTCTGTACTATCTCGGCGACTTTCTTAAGAGCGCTCGGCATCGCGTCTCCCAGGGCTTGCAACGCGTACTTGCCTTCGATGCTCGCGGACACAAATCCCAAGGTATCCAACGCAGGACCCAGAATATTCTGATCCCCGCTGTCTATCACGTCGAAAAGCGCGGAGATTATCACGGGATATCGGGAGAATAACTCGTTCGGCCAGTGACGCGCGACGTTACCGAAGAACTTCATCAATCCGGGGATCAAAAGATTCGACAAGGGATTGTCGTCGACATGTGCTATTTTCTGAACTAGCTTGTTCAGAACGTCCTGTTGCTCCAGGTAACTCAGACCCTCCTCGAACACGGCTAATTGAGTCAATATCTCCAAGGCATTCAATTGAAGCAGTATATCCTCGTTCTCCAGTACGTTGATTAAACTGTTCAAAAAGCCCGATTGGGCCGATACCTCCAGAGCCTCGTGAGATGTTTTGGCAATGTCCACAATTACTTCGTAAATGCGAAAGCTAATGGTATCGTTCTGCAACAGCCGGGCGAACGTTCTCAGGAGCTCGCCCTTATACAAGATGCACAAGCCATTTGGATTTTCTCCAATCTTCTTCACTATGCTCATCGCGCATTCGGCGACATTCAAGTCGTCATCGCCGATTCGGTTTATAATTGAAATCAGAAGGGTGGTGTCTGCGAGCAACTGAAATATCTTTTCCGGATGCAAGGCCGTACGCAGAAATTCACGCAGCACAAGCAATCTCACGCAAGCATGTGGATTGGTTATTAAAGCGGATACTTGAACTAAATATTTCTGATAGATTTCCCCAGGTTCCAATATGCTGAACAAAATTGCCAGAATATCGCATATCTGCTCTACGACTTCTCTGTAAAAAAAAAAAAAAAAAGCGGTATTGTTTTCGTTCTTAGTAGTAAATTTCAGAAGCATTGTATTGCATAATTGATACAAAAAGCAAAGTTTTGCACTAGATTCTATGAGTAAAAGCAGTCGCATATAAATTAGTTTGAATAATCATAAAATAAGAATTTCAAAATGTTATACTGATAGGACTATTGTTGTTTACACATACAACGTAACAATCGAGAAGTTGCTGAAGCTAAATAAATATTATTTTCTACTATAGAAATAAATATTGAGAATGCTATTCTGTGAAAAAAAAACCCCATCATTTTTATCAGTCTAACAGAGGAAGATTATTCCTCTATCATTTGTATCCATTTACTACAAAATAATGACTATTTAATTTCAGCAACTTTTTGATTGTCACAATGTAGATACTTAACATGTATTAATATTGACAATAACGTTCTACAATTAAATGGAAATAAATAATTAAAAGCTTACATGAACTACAATTCGCAAATTATACACTACACTGTTGAAAAAAAAACAGAATACTAAGAAAGAATCGAGTTGTGTTCTTGATTTTTATAAGATATGTTTATTACACATTGCTGAAGAAATGATGTAATTTCATTCTCAATGGTGTAGATTTATTGGATATTGGCCAATTGGAACGTCTTTTAACTTGTACTTCCCTTTATTCTGTTTTTCAACAAAGCAGGATTAGTAGAAGATACAATCCAGAGGTAGCCATGCTTTATTAGAAAATTTTTTACTTAACTATATTTATGACAACGAAATTGTAATCATTTCTCTAGTAATGTCCAATAAACATGTCCTATGAAGAGTGTAACTCGACTTTCTCTTGGTGTTCTGTTTTTCTTTCTATAAACAAATATATGTATATGCAATATATGTATATGTGTATGCATGAATTATCGTCTATGAGAATCGCAAAAATCAAACGCTCATTATTGAAAAATTCTGGTGAAACTATATTTATGACAACGAAATTGTAATCATTTCTTCAGTAATGTCCAATAAACATGTCCTATGAAAAGAGCCTAACTCGACTTTCTCTCGGTATTCTGTTTCTTTTTCTGCATGAATTATCGTTCATGAAAATCGCAAAAATCTCGATTGTCATCGTACCTGTCGTTAGTGTCGTTCGAGGTTAGCTGCGAATAGAACGGCCCGTAGTCCAAGCTACGGGCGACCTGCTCGGCGTCCCGGTTATTCAAAGCGCCGAATTTAAGCTTGATGTCCGTGAGAAGGTCCTTCTTGTCCTCGACATTGTTCAATTCGCACAGACGCAGGATTTTCGCTTGATACCAGTCAGTCATGGTCGGCTCATTGACAGCAGACAGCTCCGCTTTCTCGGCAATCCTCGCCAGCACCAGCTTAACCAGCTATCCGAAATACCTATTTGCAGGAGCAGCGCTAATGAAGTCCCATTTCAGATTAGGGACAGAAAATGCAACGACGTTTACACCTTTACGCTTCTTCTTCAATAAATTGATTGGCAGTATTGGCACGGGTCGTTAATTGTCGACACCATTAGGCAAAGCAGTCACGAGTCACATGCGCGATGGCCGCGATGTTTTCTTTTTTTTAATTCGGGATAGCCTAAACTTTTTTCGCCGTGTCACCAACTGGGAGAACGCCCGTTTTTCTAACACAAATCTTCTATTAATTACGTTGCGCGATAGATATATAATAGTATACAGGTTTATTTTTTGCAGTTGAACTTTTTGCGAGTGCAGAAGGTACGAAAAAAAACAGAGTTTATTTTTGTTCTTTGTAGCTGAACTTTTTGCACTTTTCACCCTCCCTCTTTCTCTCTCCGATGTTATCTACAGAGGAGGTTTCTCTCTGTATCTACTTCATTTCGAGTGTAGAAGGTACAAAATAGTGTAGTACAGCCATAAATATAAATATAAAACATTAATTACAACATTCTGGGCAACGTGAGCAGCCAGCAAGAGTAATTGAAAGAAATAACAATATATCGGTAATTACGCGCAATTAAATACTAAAAATACAGTACTTGAACATATCGAGCTAGAAAGAACACGCACATATTACGGACATATTACGTACGTATTATAATCGTATTATGCCATTATAACGTATTATACCATTTTTTTTAGTGGATTGCAATAAATCAGAGTTTACTAATATGAAGGAGAAGTTTCAACAATTTTCCCGGAGTTAAGAATCTTCAGGTGCGGAAAGAGGGTTGTTCAGGTTAACCGATTCCATGGAAGTCCGTTTCTAGTAAAGAATCGATCTTAAAATGTACAAGATAATATCCAGGACGTTCGTGCGCGAGGGCGTGAACACGTTCGAGCCCGTAAAACGCATCCCAATGCAACGGGGTTTTGGGAAAGCGGCGGAGAGTACGGAGAAGTCGGGCAAAGTGGCCAACCTTAAACGGTACTGGTTCGGCAGGTACATAAATTACATCAAGAACTATGAGCGCACGCTGGAGCAGAAGTTCCCGCGTACGATGCAGGTGTACCGCGTGTTCAGCGTCGGTAGCCGTGACGTGTACACGGACTTGAAAAGGTTCGTCGTCGCGATAAAGAAGCAGGGATCGAACGGCGTAGATAGCTTGACGCGGGAGGAGCTGCAGCTGATGCACACGATGCCCAGGGATCTGCGAAAGCTCTCGCCGTTGTTCCTGCTCTCGGCCGTGCCGTTTACGAATTACATTATTTTTCCCCTAGCCCTGTACTTCCCGCGCTATTTACTGACGTCGCACTACTGGACGCTGCAGCAGAAGCTAGAATTCATGCTGTCCGAACACAAGGCCAGGCTGAGGCACAACAGACCATTGTTGAGATGCATGCAGGCAGAACTCAAGAGTATCAAGACTATCAAGGATCAGGCGCTCAGGATTAAGTGGCGAGACGCTATAGCTTGCTTAGGAAGCGGCACGCATCCGACCACCGAGAATATCATAGCTTGTTCCAAGCTCTTTTCAGGCCCGCCGTATTCCCTCAGCAATCTCAAGAGGAAACACCTGGTAAGCTCACAAGTTGGTGCTTTCCGTTGCTTCTGGACATGAATTTGTTCTCCTCTGAAAGCTCGTTATAATATAGATGTACTTGCTATGCTTTCCAGAAAGAGCTATTGGCAATACACGGTATGCCACTGTGGAGACCTTTCAAGAGGAAAAGATTGACGGAAAGGGGTATGTTAATATTACGAATGGATCGCGCTATCGTACGAGAGGGAGGAGTAAAAGAAATGTCTAATGAAGCGATGCGATGGGTAGATACCTTTTGTTAGTTTCATGCTTTCAGGGCATTATAAGATATGTACACTTTTAGAATAGGTTTTATGAAAGAAGTTAATTACATTTAGTCTTTCATTTCATTGTAACTTATACAAAAGAGAAGACACATCTTCATTACTTTTATAATGTAATTTCTATCTTGTTTATTTTGTCTTGAAAGATTTTGATACATATATACAATATATGTATATAAAATATTACAATTTACTAAATTTTGTTTTGTATAACATGTATACTTGTACAGTATACAGTATACAAAAGATATTACGAATATCATAACGATTAGCATAAAAGATAATATAAAAGATATTAGCATAAAAGAAAGTGTAGAAGATATTAGCATTATTTTATTATTAATTTATTTTTCAGGCATTATCTTTTAGAGGCCTAAATCCTGCAAACATGTCTATAGAAAATATGAGAAGCTGGCTTGAGCAGTGGTTAATAGTATCAGCATCCGTTGACCAACATAATATATCCTTGTTATTACATAGCCCTATTTTATTAGCTTATAACCATTCGACAAATTGGATTCTTATATATAATTGAAATATTGACAAGAAGTGAGTTCTAGGATTTTTCAGTTTTTTTGCAAAATATTTTATTTTAATAATATCCGTTTTCACGATAGAGTTTGCTTCAGGATTCTTAGTCAAATTAGCATCTAATTTTTTATCATAAGTTTTATATATTGTTATTAACAAATTAATCTTAATTCACTGTTTTTTCGTTTGTGGACATATAAGTAAACATTTATTTATATTATGCATACAAGTTCCTTATAGATTTATTTCTTGTATACGTATATAAATTATTACTTTATATTAAGAGACATTTAATACAAGAAATAAAAGCACCAATTTAAGCTTTCTCACTTTTTATGAAGACTATGAAGTTTTGTTTGTTGCTAACTGTACAAAAATGATGTTTAACATAGTAAATGTTATTTTTAACGTAAAGTTTATGCTAAAGAAATATACAAATTATTTGCATCTATGTTTTTATTTATTTAAATATACACCAAATATACAAATTTTATAAATTATATGTACACATAAAACGTAAATGTATGTCATGTATGTGCATGTATATATATGCGCGTGTAATTACACATTTTATTTGTATAAGACTGTATAAAATGTAATTCTATTTTATGTACAATTGAATGTTCTAACATAATTTCCATTATTTCCTGAATGAGGGAAAATAAGGGTCAATCTAGTCTAAAAAATGATGAAATGAGAGGATCAGTAAAATTTTGATAAAAAAATTCGCAGGCAGACCTATGTTAACTCTCCTTCAAAAGAGTTAGCAAATTAATTAACCGACAATCGCTTTTTCTGTTCACTGTTCAGTTCGTCAAATGACGAATCAACCAAATATCTCAACTCGATATCAGATATTAATAAGGAATATGGATCACTAGATAATTTAAAATAATTTATGACGACCATCAACGATTTGTGTCGCTCTTTTTTAAAAATCCGAGTCTTGACATGTATTACGCTAGCCATTATCTTTTCATACTTCGTGAATCATAAAATATAAAATCAAATTATTCTCATTCCTACTAGCTGAAAGTTTGTAAGGTTTGATTTCACATAGAATGGAAATGGCTCAAAGATTTCACATAAGATTATACACAAATACATGATAAAATTATCACAAACTTTTGTTTATCACAAATAATTCATTAGAAAAGAAAGTTTGTAAATAATTTTTTATTATATTTTTGTAATTATATATCTACACAATTAATAATATAAATTAATATTTGTAGTATATTTATAATATATCCGAGATAATCGATTGTTGGGGTATATCTTAGGTACACCCAAATACCTAGAATTAGTACTTGATATATCACAACACATCGAGTACTCGTATTACATATGAAAATTACTTATTTATAATAGAATGTAATAGTATAATATTTCATTATAAAATACAAAACTATAATAAATTTACTTTAAAAAATTTAGTTCTTTTAAATATACTAGACGAAAAATTTATACAATTTTATAGCGAATACATAATCATTAAAAATGAGATCTCCCAACATATATATCTTAAGTGAAATAATTGCATTGATTTAATTTAATGTTCACGATCTCGTAAATCAATTTAAAAAATTATTTAGTAAAAATGTTTATTAATTAATGTATATACAAATTAAAAATGATTAATAGGGATATAACCAATAGAAACTTTCCTTTTTACATTATTACGATCATAAACCGTTGTCTCTAATTCACGTTTATTTTCTTTGGCTAAGGTTTTATCTTGTTTACTTTCATATATTTGAATTTGTTCTAAAGGATCGACAATTGGAATTTCTTTCTTTTTCTCAAGTTCTTCAGATAAACCACCAGTTATTTCGTAATATCTTAATCTGCCCTCCGAATTTGAGATCTCGGAATTATCCTGTGTGGCAAGTGCGGCACGATATTTTTGCGTATCATGCGTCTTGCTCAAATATTTGGCACTTTTTACGGAATTAGAGGAATGCGATTTATGAGGATAAGGACAACACTCACCTTTGCTGCAATTCCCCGACTTGTTAAATTCAGGACAAAGATACTCGTGACGCCGTTGGCACTATAGGAGAACAAATCAGTACTCTACATTTTACAAAATATTATTGCGAACTGCCATGACATTTGGCTGTTATAATTAAAAGGTCATCTTAAACTTATAATTAAAAGATCATCCTAATTATTAAAGCATCTTTTTTCCCCCTCCTATTATGTAATTTATATCAATTTATCGATCTCGTTTTTTATTTAGTTCTGCCATAAAAATTTATGTCTCATACGACAGTATAATTGATCACTTGTGACCCGCGAGCCGAGATCTTCTCTTAATAAAAGGAATTTGCATTATAACGAATTGTTTGTTGCACGTAAATAAATAGATTAAATAGTAAATAGATTAAATGTGAATAATCTACCATACAGTAATCAGTTAAAATAGAAGATAATGCAATTACCTTATTTCCCTTAGCACAATATCCTTGTAAAAAATCTATGCAGATTGAAGTGTTCGAAGACACTTTAACATGAAGATAAGGACAGGCATCTCTTGTACAACAGCCATCGAGGAAGTACTTGCATGTAGGCATCTTCTCAGGTCCAACGTCGTGAGATAAAGAGCATTTCTTTAAGAAACACTTTCCTTGCAGGAAACTGGATATATTTGAAAAAATTACACGATTTTTAACATTCGCTGTTCTGAACCATGCCTTATCAGAAATAAAAAAATTTTACAATTTTTTTACACTGTTATACTATAATTACAATCCATATACAGATTCATTTTAATGTAATTAGATGACTTGTGAAGAAATAAACACTAGATTGTTTTGGAAAAAAAACCGATAACTGCAACTATAAAGATATGAAAAAACGTTAGAGTGTGTCAATTCAGAGCATTTTAAAGTTATTAAAACAATTTCATCTAGACAGAGATTGCTAATGGTAATACACATTTGAGGAAAGACTGTAAGGTTATTTAAGTTATAGGAAGACTCGAACTTGTCTTTGAGAGCAAGGACTCACATTAATCAGACATATTTCATTGTTAGTGAAATTTTAAATAGCTTAATAATTATAAAATATTTTTAAATCAAAATAGGATTTATATAAATGTTCTGAAAACATCTTGACGTCAGCTACAAAATATATAGTAAAAATTGATTGAGAAGATTGATGAGATTTCTAATTAAGAAAAGTTAACTAATTATAAGTTGATCTTAACTTGACAATTTTATAAGCAATTCAAGATTGCCACATTATTTCTCCCTGAAAGTTGTACAATTTTTGGAAACAATTTTTTTTAATTTTTGAAAAATATTTTGAAAGTTATCTCAAAAAATTATCTGGTTAGATTAAAATAAACCCTATAGCTCAATTCTGTTTAATAAATATCTGGATTATACACATAAACTATGAACATTAATCATATAACCCAATGTTTCAAGTATTAACTTACTTTTTGCAGAGTGACACCTGCTTTTTATCATGCCGTTTGGCACATTTCCCATTTTCATAATTTGGACAAGATCCAAATCGTTGATAAATCAAACAAGGTTGGTTATTCTTATGCATTTTATTTCGTAGGATTCGTATGCTTCTTTGTTTTGCTTTGTTGCTAAAAACAAGCCAAGAGGTTTGTATCAAAACTCAATAACAATGAATCTTTAGTTCGTACATAGCTTTAGATTTTATATAAATATGTTACTGTACCTGATACTATTCTTATAAGTAGCTTTCGGAGATACATTGAAAGAAAATCTTGTTTTGGCATTAATGTTCGTTTCTGATGAATTTAAAGTTTCTTTGCCCATTCGTTGTTTCTTATTATTAATAAGTTTATCATTCTTTCCATTGACTGATCGTTTTCCTGAATTTCCATAGTAAAATTAATAGAATGTATACTTACAAATTATAAAACTACGTACACCTAATACTAATAAAATAAAATCACACCACAATACACGTACGTTTCAATACGGAGCTCCTCCGGATTAATTTATTTTTGGAAGCTCTATAAACAATCCCACCAATAGTAACAAGTTTCTTCGCGTCGTGTCTGTAATATAAACTTTTCTTTTCAAGTAATTAATTTTATAACTTATTAGATATAAATGTACATGTTACTTACATAACCTTCACCATTTCTGAAAGACCGGCTCCTTTAGCTTTTGATATATTTAACGCGGTTCTGTCTATTTTATACTTGGTCACTTTAGATTTATTATTAGATTTGATATTTGATTTTGATAAATTAGATATCATACTTGTAGATTGTAACGTATTATTTATTGATGGTTTTACTTTCATGGTTTTCTGTGACACAATCTCAAGCTTCTTATCTTTTAATACTGCATATTTTGATGGAGAAGTTTTTAACGTGCTTTTCGTAGTAGATACTCTCACGAGCTTTCTACGCGACAAAAGTACAATGCTAGAATTACTAGTCTTCCTTGGCGAGCTCTTTCGATTATCGATATTTTTTACAAACTTCAACCTTGAACAAACAGGTCGTTCTGTTGCAACGAATTCTCTAGAATTTGTCGACTTTTCTTTGGAGGAAGACAATTTCTTCAATAATGTTGGATTAACGTATATAGATCTCTTGACATTCGTTTGCTCAGTACCGTTATCTACTTTTGTTTGTGTTGTATTCGTGTTCGTTTGTGCTCTACTCGTGCTTATATTATTGTAGAGGTTTTGATTTGAATTAGAAATATCGTGCATCATTTTTGGATTAATATGTATCAAAGGTTTAGCCTGGATATTCGGATTGATATGTACCGTTGGCTTTTGCGGTTTAAAGTTTGGATTAACGTGAACGTTTGTGGCGAGCAATCTCGATTTTACATGTACGTTTTTAGTTGAACTCTCAGGTAACATTTTAGAATTTAAAGAAGAATTGCAAACCAGACTTTTCGAATCCGACTGAACTTTTGGCTTTACAAATTTGAATTTTCTGTTTGGACAATTAATTCTATCACCCGACTGCAAAATGATTTGTGTCTTTTGTCTGTATTGCTCTATCTGACCTGCAATTATATATAAGATAGTTAATCTCGTGTAGTAATTCCATATTGTCAGAGCAAAAAGAAAAAGGATTGTTTTATCTTGACAATAAAACAAAACTTTTTAAAATAATTTTATAAGAATTTTAACCGTGTGCGGAATAAAATTTGTAATAAAGACCAAGAAACTTTGAAAATTTATTAGCTTAATCTTAATGAGATAGCTTATTGTGGTAAATGTTTAGGACGAGTACACTCTTATTGAGATCTGAAATATGAAGAATATTTTGACCTAATTTAAGGAGTTATGTACAAAATACAAAAACATCACATTACCATCACTGTTATGTAAACGTTTCATCAAACCGTTATGTTATTTAGCAGACTTCCACTGTCAACAAATTGATTTACCTTCACTGTTACCAGTGTTACCTTTCGTTGTCGTTGCTATTTTAGCGCAGTCTATGCTTGAGAGCTGTTTGAAACTAAAATTGTATTTTTTTTTTTTATACTAAAACATTTTCTAGATCAAATTTTGCACAGTGCTGCTATTTACATAATTTTGTCGGCATTTGAATGCAGAAATACAACAAAGTCTGTTACATCGCTGAATATGGTGGCATATGGTGGCAGAACGATTGCAGTAACCAAGTAGACTCTGCCATTTTATGAACATTTAAAAATAATGTATGTCCACTCAAATAATTTCGATTAAATGACAGATCGCTCTAGTTGGTTTTTGCTGGCAATCTGCTGTCAGATTACATCGGTAGGCTCTGCCGACAGAACGTAAACACGGATTAATGCCAATCTGCCGCAATATTTTGCTCGAATATACGCTAAAATCTTGCTTAGGAAGCGTACTCTCGCCGAAGTCCGAAGTCCGAGCGGATTATACATATTTACTCTTGGTCTTTATTCCAGATAGACGGATGATCAGGAATACTCTCAGAAAATCGCGAACTTACTTCTCAAATAATGAATCTCGTTCAGTATGTTGACGTTGTTGACTTCCGTACTTGCGGACGATGGGACTCCCATTTTCAGAATTTCAATGGACGGGCTGTAAGAGGTACTAGCGCGACGTCTGTTCTTCTTGAAATGAGATCGTGTCCTTGCAAATCCCTCCTTCTTCTCACTTCACTTCTTCTTCTCCTTTATTGGATGTCACAGATCTTTCCAGATCTTTCAAACAGCTTCGATCCAGATCTTCGACTGACTCCAATTCGAGAAAGCGGCAACGTCGTAAAGCAGCTGACCTAAAGCACGTATCAGACTACGCGATTGGAGATTGGTCGAACTGCGAGTTAGAGGTTAGATTTCGACCAATCGGAACACAAGACGGACTGAAGTTGGGTGCGTTCAGCAGACCAAACCGCTCAGTAGCAGTCGAACGTGATTGGCTCTTATGCTAGGTCTACAATGTGAGTCGTAAAGTCGTGAGTCGTAAGAATTGACCAATCACAGTCGATTATTCTTCTCAAATTCGATAGTGATTACTTTTAGAACCAACCAATCGACACAGACCCGCTGAGGTAGAAAGAGAAGGGAGTATACTCGTGTGCACTCGGGTGACGTTTCCGAACGCAGCCCTGCGGCGTTCTCGTTTCACGCACGCGCGATCATACTGATTGGTACATTTGGTACCTGATGACGCGAAGGCCGAAGAAACGACGCGAAAGCCGAAATAGCGAAGGTAAAAGAAAGCCTGAAAGCCCGAGGCAGCGACGCGCGGCGTATACCAGCGTATACTTTGGATATCTACCAATATCTACTCTTGAAAGAGATAGCCGAGAGGTGACGCAAGAGAGAGAGGGTAGTCGAAAAAGCTGTCGGAGGACTGTCAGGAGTAGATCGAAAAGTCCGATTTGTTCGTCACGCTCGTCCGTGGTACGCAAGTCGATTTCTGATAAAATCTTCGTGGGATACGTGATCGTACCGATGAGCGACATTTTTTTAAACACATGGGGGCCAGAGGTGATGCTGCCCGAGCAGATCGCCGCTCGTGCCAGTGTTGCGTGCTCTAATGTAAACATGACGTCGATAGATTCGGGAGTGGAGACCGGGAACGATTCGAATGACAGCTCGACCGCTCAGCAAGAGAGCCAGCAGCTCCGGCAAGGCTTCGGCCAGGTCATGCTCAGCAGCACCATGTCACCTGACGATCCCAGCGAATTTCCAATATTGAACACTTGCGAGGAATGGTCCGATTTCATACGTCAGCGCAGCTCGTCCGAAGTCCTTTCTATGATATTGCTGAAGACGCTGAAGAAGGGGCCAGAAGTCGAAGCCAACATTGCCAGAAAGGTATCTACAATCATTGCTGCACACTGGTAAACAGCTGCGAGTCGCAGGACAACGCGAGAATTTGATCCAAAAGATTCGGTCGAGTAGAAATGCAAAGTGAAAATAAGAGATAACAAAAGAGGATTGTTTAATGAAACGCTTCAAATCATTATTAATAGATCTGTTCTTTACTGTGTTGCATTAAAACTTTCTTTCTCTATCAAACTCCAAACATATATTCATTTCAAGTACAATGAGTGTACACTATAAAGAAGCAACTATAAAAAACAGACCTAATACAGATTTTCACAGTACAGTTTTCTGTTAAATGTAGCTGTTAAAAATAATATGATAAATAAAAATGTTGAATTAAAAGGATATTATTGTTGTCTTAGAAACAAACGCTACAGGAGAAGATAGAGGAGAAGAATAAGGAGTTGTTGAGACGCCACTCTCGTAGTGAGTATCTTTACAAATTTTGATTTATTCACCATTTGGCAATTTTGTATCTTTATTTTATTTTGATTTTTAAAAGAAATAACCATTTCTTTTTGCCACATTATTTTTTTAGATCTTTTCAAACAGTTTTTTTTTTTAGCCAAATGTTATATAAATAATCTCTTAATTTTTATTTATATAATAATAATTTTAATGTCATAGTGGCTCTCCACTACCGTAAGTTAAACGAACCTATCAACCGGCGCAAAGGCATGACCCATCCCTCTCCCTTGTTTGAATGTCGAAATGAACGTATTCACCAAAGGATGTGGACGGCTGCTTTCACAAATAATATTACTCTGATGAAGAGGCTTTTGGACTTTGACGTATCACCTAATCATCAGGATGAACATGGGCGAACTCCTCTTCATATTTCAGCTTGCAGGTAATTTATATCTTGATACATGTATATTATAATGACTTCATGTATATATATATATATATATCTTCCTTAAGGCATTCACAGTAATAGCTCAAAATCAAGTTACCGTTCAAACTTTATGTTCTTTGTCACAGGGGTTATACAGAAATGGTGCGTTTATTATTGAAAAAGGGTGCAAACCCAAATCAGCGTGACTGTATTGGAAACACGCCGCTGCATCTAGCTACGGTTAACAACAAATTGTCGGTAGTGATGCTACTCTTAACAGCTGGTACTGACGTTCTCGCATTAGACTCGTATGGCTACAATCCACTGCAATTAGCGAAAACGAGATTAAGGATGTTACAACGAAACAGTAACAATGAGGATATGCTTAAGGTCAAGGAGGAGATGCATAATATAATTAATATGTTAATGGCGTATCTGCAAAAACAGGCGAATATGCGAGAACAAGATATAGAAACATTGAGCAATTTTTGCTCGCGTCTTTCCTTATCTAATACCTCGGATCAGGTTCAGGATGACGTTAAAAATTTACTGGCAAATATAAATGCTCTCAGTATAACTGGTTAATTATGATGAATAAAATACGTCATTGTAATATTATACACTTTGTCTGCAAATTTAGTAGACACATTTTTTATAAAAAATTAAAAAATGTGTCTATCTATGTTATGTTTTTTGTGCGTCCATCCAAATAATTATACTGCATTTAATTTGAAAATGTTATCTATACCGCAAAGAATTACTTTTTTATCGTGATACATTTTTTATAAAAAATCATTTTAGTTATTGCTAAAACCTGTTTTATTTTTATGTATGTTCTAGCAACTTGAAATACGTGAAGCTATACATGAGATAGTTAGACTTTTTTTTCTGTCGTTTTCTGCAGATTTATCCTTTAATTATCACGTACAATTAATAGAGTGGGAAAAATTGTTATACAGCTCGTATTTTTGTATAATTGTATTTTGTAATTGCTTTTATACAAAATTAAGTCAGAAAATTAAAAAAATATTAGAAATTATTCATAACCTCAAACATTTAAATAAATATTAGTACGCTAATATTACACTTAATACTTCTCGATTAAAATTCATTGATCTTTGAACACATGACAAATAATTCCAGCAAGAGAGAAAGAGAGATTCTGTACATAGAATTGTCCTGTGCAATAAATTTTAGTTAACATTTCTTTATGTACTTGTGAAGGACAATTAATAACACAATTTGAATGATATATATCTATAGTTATGCAGGATATTTACGAAATACTACTCATTTTTTACTATGGTTTTGTATAAACTTTTTTCTTTATTTTGATGTGAGGAATACGCCTTAGAAGTTTGTCCAAGTATTTCGTAAACACCCTGTATAGTTAAGACTTCCAATATTAAAGCATAGAAATAAAATTTTTGCGACAGACTAAATGAAAATAATAAACAAAGTTTCGATCATTTTTTTGTGTATCTGTAGTGGCCGATAGTCTTTATAGGAAAATGTAAATAGTTTTCATAATCATTTTACAAATACCGTACATAGTCCATTCTTAGTAACGTAATTTTGTTAAATGTAAGAAAATAAAAGAGATATAAATAAAACGCCTCTACGCATATTAAAATTTTTTATTGTATATTTATATATAAATCCGACAAAAACTTTGATGTTTTAATATTAAGTAATTCATAGAAATCAAGAAAAAAAATTCAATTAAATTTGTATATTAACAACTTTGCCAAAATATAAAATATAAAACGATTATGTATACAACAAATGTTACACTTTTAGTCATTGTTAATATAAAAATTTCATTAAATCATTACCTTTATATACATATATAACAATTTTATGTTTATATTATATATATAAAATATTTTTGTATGTATTCTCTCTCAAGAAAATACAACTTATTGTATAACGTATTTATAAATTTAAAATCTAACAATTTTAGCACTGCATTTTTAATACTTGCACGACTCCGAAATATAAATCGAGCATACGCGGGAAAGACTCGTTGTTACCCATTGTTACCGTCTCGGCGTATTTCGGCCTTGATTTCCGCGCGTGTGTAGCGATGACGCGATGACGCCGCCGGGTAGTGGTGCTGCCATCGGTGAGCAATGCACGTGGCCGACTGGCACTGTGGTGTGCGTTCAAACTTGAGAAAGTGAGGGGGAGGCTGGAATGGAAGGCGCGCCGTGGGTGGTCCGCCGACCGGGAACGCGACGCGTTGTGTGGTCCGGCTGGTTCGTGAATCGTGCGCTTCGACTTCGAGTAGTGGCTGTCGCGTAGAAGATGCGAGACGCAGACCTTGCCTACAATTAGACGGTTAGCCGGGATCGATCCGTGAAGCCCGACCGCACGAAGGTAGTACGCGTCCTCTGACCGCTAATCCCATTGTTTATTTCGCGCTCTTGTCCCCACGTGACATTTCGTCTTAAAAAATCAATTAATTGATTGATGGAACCTCGTGGAAGAGACGTCGCATACTTGTGAAAGAGAAATGGAGTTTCTTTTGTCTTCTCTCGGAGATGTGGGAGAAGGACTCGCTTCTCTGCTTTTGCTTACGTTGAAATATACGTTTTCTGAAATTGATTCACTTCTGATTGTGACAAACTTTCGTTCTCCACTCGCAGATGATACTTTTGCTGATCCTCTGTTGCCTGTTGCTTCGCAACGGCTCGCCTTTGGAACTGGAGCATGGATTCACAGCTAACGACAATGGTGAAAACGGTACGTGGAAGGATGTGGATTTGAGCCGGCATAACAGGATCAAGGATCCCAATTATCTGTTGGAGAGATATCCCATAGGCGAATTGTCGCCGGATATCTCGACCTGCCGCAGACCCGCCAAATGTCTTCCGCTGTCTAGAAATACTTGTATGGGTACGAAATTACCTTACACTTTTACCACGTTGGACCTCATACCCGAGCGTGTAACTCAGGACATTGTTGAGGTAGATAAGATTATTATTTATGTATTCTTTGCATCAGTAATGTGTTCTTTTTTTTTTCCTTTCTGATAAAACGTGACTTTTGCGAAAATTTACGCATGCAAGTTAGAAACTTAGCGTTGCGAAGCTTTCTAAGGAATAAACCTACTTTGCATCTATATAAACCAGGAAGTTTAAGTCTCAAGATTTGTGTTGTCTCAGGTATCTCATTTCTTACTATGCACTTACTAGGCTAACCTTTCTATGGTGTGGAGCATTAAGATATAAAGATAATATAATTTGTTATGCCAGCTATACTTAAATAGATTTTTATTTTAGCTTTTAACATTCTTAATAGCAAGTTGTTTATAATATGTTATAGTAGATATTATATTGCTTTTCTTCTATAATACATTAGAATTAGAGGATACATTATATTGTTCTATATGCATCCTCTTTCAGGAAAGACTGTACTTGTTGCAAGCTTTGAAACATGTGCCAAAATGCTGGGCAGTCGTTCAGCCATTTTTATGCTCAATATTCATGCCGAAATGCATTAATGATACAGTCGAATTGCCGTCTCAAGAGATGTGCAAGATGGTATCGGGACCCTGCAGGATGTTGATGAATAATACGATATGGCCGAATTTTGCAAAGTGTGACAATACGAAATTGTTTCCGCGTTTGTGTCAGAATGACATTAGGGAATTGAAATTCAATGTCTCGGGCAAATGTTTGAAACCTCTTGTACCTACTGACAATGCTCTTTCGATTTTTGATGGAGTGGAGGGCTGTGGAACGCCATGTTATGATCCGTTATACACGTCTGATGAACACGATCAAATACATTTGTTCATAAGATGGGCCGCAGGAATCTGCTGCTTTTTCAATTTAGTCACCATTGTAAGTTGGCGTGGAAAAGTTATTTATAAATGATATATATCATGACATATCAATTATATAAAAAAATTATGTACATTTTCCAGGTAACATTTTTGATAGATTGGAGAAGCGCAAACAAATATCCAGCTTTGGTGATATTTTACATAAATAGTTGCTTTATGGTATCTTGCATTGGCTGGCTGGTTCAATTTACTCCTGGCAGTAGAGATGTAATTATATGCCGCAAAGACGGAACGTTGAGAACGAGAGAACCAAGGTATGTTTCACGAATACATAGTAATGATCTTTATATGTTGATCTAATTTTATAAAATATTCTTACAGCGGTGAAAATCTATCTTGCGTCGTTGTTTTCGTCTTAGTGTATTACTCGCTAATGGCAGCTGTGGTATGGTTCGTTATATTGACGTACGCTTGGCACATGAGCTTTCGAGCACTTGGCACGATACAAGACCGGATAGACAAAAAGAGTGCCTATTTCCATCTAATCGCTTGGTGCATACCACTCGTTTTGACGGTCGCAATCATGGCGTTAGGCCGAATTGACGGCAACAGCATGACGGGAATTTGCTTCGTGGGTTATGCCGATCATGCGCCGAAAATTTTTGTACTCGGTCCCGTATTACTTGGCGTGCTCATAGGAGGATACTTTTTATGCAGAGGTAGATTTATTGTTTCTTATCTTTCATATATTTGTATCGATATATGATATTAAAATTTTTACATATTTTTCCATGCTTTCTATATTAATCTAAATTGTGAGTATTAATCTATTATTGTATATATAACGTATCGAAAAATTATTCTTGCATCTGCGATATATAATTTTGCACGTATTTTAGGGCTTTACACGCTTATTCGCTTAAAAATAAGCAGTCAAGAAATTATATCTGAAAGAGCAAGTTCAAAGATAAAACAAACCATTGTCAGAATGGGGCTCTTTTCTATAGCTACTTTTGCAGCTGTTGTTGTAACGTTTTATTGTCACATTTATGAAATTCAGAACTCGCAGCAGTGGCAACAAAGCTTCAGGAGTTATATGACGTAAGGAAACTTCAATATATGTAATATTATAGTCCGTGTATACTCAAAATACGTATTTTACATAATAGGAAATTTTCTATAAATATATCTGAACTATAATCTATTAGACACATACTTTTTATATAATCCTGTATTATTTAAATGTAATGTAAGTGTAATGTAATTGAATTTGTTTAAAGATGCATGATTACGACAAAGTATGCAGACGTATCTGAATGTAAAATGGATATGAGGCCTAGCACGGGTAAACTGCAACTGCATTTGCTCGCATTATTTTCTACCGGCATACTCATGTCCTCGTGGATTTGGACTAGCTCGACGATCAATACATGGTGCAGATTTCTGAGAAGGTAAATTTCAATACATCCTAGATACTTACTTTGTTGACTTGCCATTGTCGCCATAATGCGATTCTGAGTAGTATGTGTTTCCTCCTCGTTTGCAGGATCTTCAATCGCGAGTCTGAGGAGCCTCCTATAAGACTGAGCAAGCACAAGCTTATCGCGCATTTATTCGCGAACCGGAAGACATTTAATAAGGCCGGTCGTTTGTCCATAAGTTTTCACAACACCCACGCGGATCCGGTTGGACTAAACTTCGATCTCAATTCCGCGGCGTCGCAAGATTTCAGCACCACTTGGGCGGCCGCTTTGCCGAAATTAGTAACGCGAAGGGGTGCGCTAGTCGGCGGCACTACAGGATCTGTGTCTAGTAATAGACGAAATTCGGTGGATTCCGAGTTCAGTTACAGTTTCCGATGCGTTTCTATGGAATCCAGACGAAATTCTCTGGACTCGCAAATATCCGTGCAGATCGCACAGGTGAAGACGACACGAAAGGTCGCAAGCCGGTCGCGCGGTCGTCGTGGAAAGAGCAGAAGAGACTTTGGGAAATCCCGATCAGCCAAAATCGATCCGCTCTCTAGGAGAGGCAGCACTACTTCTCAAGACAGTCAACTAATGACTCAAGTTCCAATGCCCAATATGGGCAGAAGACTAGGAAACGCTGGATTGGATGAGCGAGCCTTGAAAATTATCGACACTAAGAACACGGGCATGCTATTGCCTTTTTTGTTGAGAGGGCAAAGCGGCAGCGACGAAAATTTAAGTAGCGAAGAGAAGATACATCAAGATATGGCTGATAAGGACATCGACCTGGAAGTAGGCAATATGGAGAAGGAAGATGAACAGGACAGTGACAGTGAGGGCAGTCAATCAGACGATGAATTAAAAATGTTAGATCCAGACAACGCACACGAGCGTAATAAGAATAAAGAGTGTAGCAGTAAGAACTGTAAGACTTATAATCATGAAAGTGGTAGAAGAAGTCGCGAGGGTGGTCATAGGGGCAAGTACGTTCTGCAGGACGAAGCTATCTTGAAACATCTGCTTCAGGAGGCTAACGATATTAAAGCGAAGAATGAAAACGAGAAGAAAGAGGCGTATAGGAAAGCTGTGATGAACGATATGGATTCTAGTCTCACCTCGTGTTATCCAGAGTTAACGAGATTGCTGCAAGGCGACGGACAGACTAATGCTAGGGAAATGGCGACGCAGACTTCGCTGCCGCTCGATATACTGGAGATGGAAGAATTAAAGCAGAGTATCGACGAGATAATTAACAGCAGACATTGTAGTTCCAAGGGGACTCAAATATCGCCGCAATTGAAAAAAAGTAAGAATATCGCGACGTAAGACTGAGAACTTTTTTTGCTCTTTTAAATATACTGCGAAATGCGCGTGTAAGAAAGTGTGTGCTGGATAGGTATAATTTATCGAAATAGTAAAAATAGTTACGTATCGTTGATCGGATTATGTCTTTCTTCTCTTATCGTTTCTATCGCTATAGTATTCGGAACAAAAATAAAATCAAGTAATAAATTTTATTGGTCGTTTTTGTAAATATTATACGATGGAATAACAAAAGCTGGGTTAATAATGCCGCTTGAGAAGATCCGTAGGTACAACACAAAATATGTATAAATATATTTTTCCACATTTTATTATTATCGCTAAAATAGTAATCAAATTTTAATACGGTATCCATAACTGTTGTGTGTCGCGTGTGTGACAACTCGCATCGAGTCCTAGGTAATTAATTTTTAATTTGTGATGACACTAGAATCTTAAATACATTACGTTGTACATATTTTCCCGTAAAAGTGGATACTATTGTATTTCTAATATCGTATGTCTTCCAATGTTTGTAAGAATGTATCGAACATTCTGTGACAGTAAGATATTCTATGTATGTGTGTGTGCGCGAGTATGTTCATACATCTATTTTTTTTTAACAAAAGTGGCTGAATAAAACTCGTTTTACAATTCTCTCTATTACTGATCTATAAATTAATGGTTACTTTGCAAACAAAAAGATCCATTTAATATTTACTCATTTAATGTAATATTAATTTGAAGCACATTCATAGAATGCAAAACAATGAATATTCTTGATTTTTTGACTAATAAATAATTAACTTTTGCAACAGCCACATTTTATAGTCAAAAAAGTAGATCGGATTACTTTTATATATACATATATATATATATATATATAAAAGTAAGCGATATATATTAGATATATATATTGCTAGATATATATATATATATTACTAATACATAAGTCGAATATTTGCGGCTAGTACAAATGTTTCTATTGGAAAGTACTAATTGTAAGCTGTGTCTCTTTGTATCATTACATTTTATACATGTTTTGTAATAATTATTAATATATTTATGGAGTACTCTATTTTACGTATCGCATTTTTTTCATATTTGTTACATTAGCCTAATTATTCTCTCAATATTTTTAAACGTCTCTAAAATTTCACTATTACAATATGTATACGCGGAATACGAAAATGTATATTACTTTCTCTCCCAACGTGTTACAAGTTCATTGATTGCATTTAAAATATCTTTCTTGTCCGAGAAAAATCAGAGATAAAATTATCGTCATTTATATTTTTATTGTAGCATATCGAACCATTAGCGAGACACATTCTATAAATAATGTATAATTCTTATTGACGTGACGTACACGTTCCAATTTAAGCTTTATTTAATATCCTGGCAGGAAACAGATATCAAGAGTCTATCTATGGAACATATTTTAATAAAACTTCTAGGAAAATATATGTTACGGCAATCAATATCAATTCTTAGGCCATACGTATCATTAAATTACTCGCTGAATTAAACTGTACCAATATAATCATACATAGATAATCATATGTTTTCGTTTCAACGTCGGAGTCAATATCTTCTTTCCGTAAACGTAATAGGTTTCGCCAAGGCACTTCTCACTCGTAGCAAGAAAATGTCCTCGGCACGTTATCCCCGGATGATCGGTATATTACGATCGTGTACATTTAAGATTCCCTCTCGTCCGTCCGCCGTTTCTACGTTTTCATATCCGGCTCCACGCTCTCCGTTACCGCTACGTATTTTTTTCCTACACTCGATCACACAAATATATCTGGACTTTAGTTCAAATTGTCATGTACGCTACATCGTACATCTATATGCATATATTACACACGTATTCTACGTGCATCGTATGTTACAATTATGACTTTATTGGTAAAAACAATAATATGATAGGTCGTTCCCTACGAAAGTACAAAAATAACTATTATCGCGGTTAAGGGATGAAGGGTGATGGATTGATATGACGCATCATTTTATTCGCTCGGCGCATGAAGAAAAAGAAAATGAGAGAAAGAAACGCTATGGCTATACCCACGGATTAGTCTCCCTTGGTCCGTGATCGCGTAGAAATGCGTTGCACCTTTTGCATGCTACTCCTGCTCGTCCGTGTTACTTATCTCCACCGCGCCGGGTTAACGATCACGCCGATCCTCCTCACTGTTATATACCCTAAACTGCGCCTCGCATGCACATATACACAGCACTAACATTCTAAATGACATTTATTTTCTGACAAATGATAACATCGCGCATGCTGTAACGGAGGGTGGTAGAAAAGATCCATTTTTTTTTGTTTTATTCACCAACACCGCAGGCGGCAGGCAGATGCGGTTTTTATCACCCGTTAGGAACGCTTGGGCGAGGCTACTTGGATTTGGCGTGAGATTTTTTATGCTTTGTGTATTCGTTACCCCAGATGATGTTGTTCAGCATCTCCCCGACGAAGTATAGGATCGTGCAGAACGTCAGCAGCACGGCGAAGAACACGATCCGTAGCGGCGGCGTCAACACGTCCATCACGGGGTACACCCAGACGCCGCTTTTAAAGTAGATTACGTGTATCCTGAAATTTTGAAAGACACCGTGTAATGTTCTATGCACTTAATGTACCAAGAGTGAGATGCTTATAATAGTTTCTTTCTTCTTCGTGTTATCAAGAGTTTCTCCACAACTTTCTTCTGGAGTGGATTAGAATCTCCAGAACTCCTAATCGTCGACAGATACAAAATTACCGCGTTGAAATACTTCCCGCATCCTCTTTGTAAACTTGCATTATGTAAAGTTGTCGACACACTTACTCCTCGTAACGTCTTATTATTACAACAAAGAAGAGCGGATACACGCAAATCCGTTTCTTCACTCACCAAACTAAGTACGTGAGCATGAAACCAGTAAGTATTCCGAGGCTGCGAGATCGCTTGGGATATTGTCGTGGCGCGACGATCATTTCTAACACGGTCGTCACCATGATCATCGTGTGCATCAAATGGTTCAGCCACCATGGAAAGTATGGGTCCAGCGCTTTCGGCAACACCAGCTCACGGTCCACGAACATCAACGCCCAGAAAGTCACGCCGACGAACTGCAAGGCAACAAAATCGACATTAACTTTCAACGATTCAAGTTTCTATACTATTCTATATTATTTACGAATCTTCGCAACGAGCAATACTTGTGTACAAACTGAGAATTAAATATTTCCTCTTTGAACAAATATCGCTTAATTTCAAATATTTCAGCATGTATTTTAAGTTAATGCAATCGTTTAATTTTTTTCAAGTAAAAAAATACAGATTTTATTTAAATTAGAGAAGGATACGAGAATATATCGGATACATAAAATATAAGTCAAAGTTATATAAAAATTCTTATTTCAAAATAAGAGGAAATAAAATAAAATTTATATATAAATAGATATTTTTCTACATAGCCGCTATAAGTGTTGAAACATTTATCCCAGCGTTTTAAAAGTGTAAACATTCTCTCACTCTTTTTTTCAAGATTCAATATCTCGTCGTTCTCGAATTTATTTCCTGGTAAAAAGTTCTTATGTTAGACGTATCGAAGAGATGGGAAGTTGATTAGACTAGGTCGGGACTATTTGGTACTACAGAAATGGAAAGTATTGCAGGTACTTTAAGTTCTGTCTGATAAGAATTTTTTGTCGGTAAGAAGCTTCGAAGATAAAAAGACATAAGACCATAATTAAGACCACAATTCTATTCTATTTCATGAACTTTAGACAAAAAAAAACTGCGAAGAAATGTTTAAATTTGTAAAAAAACTGGGATGTCTGTGCTCTAAAAAAATAATGATTATGTAGAAAATAAACATTTGTATGTAATTTTTATTGTATATCTCTCTTTTCATTTTTGAAATTTGATGTAACTTTATCGGCCCCTATTTATCCTTACTTTATTTAAGCAATGTTTTTCGTTGGGCTTGAGCGCAAGACACGTGTCGCTTTCGTGCAAACGCATTTGCGGGACAGAATTAGGAAAACATTTATTTAAGAAAGAAAAAACTCGCTTTACTAAAATGTATACATGCTAAATTAACTTGTACGTTAATATCAATATTTGAACTGCGAATGTGACACACTGTACGGTTCGCAGAAGCGAAATCGATTCTTCTTTTGTCGTTCATTCGGCCCCGTTTCGAAAATATTCTTCTTCTCTCATTACTCCGGAGAATTAAACTCATAAGGATTGTATCTAAGGAAGTATCTAAACTACCGATATTTTCTCTTTTGCTCAATTTGAGGCGAATGGAATTTAATTATATACTACTCACCATAGCAACGGGAAACCCGAGACTCGCATGTAAATGATCCTTCAGCTTCCGCATGAAGGGCGGCTTCTTGGGGTTTACGGCGTTCGTGCCGATTAGATCGTTCAGAAGACATATCAAAAAGAATATCGCTTGCAGAATCTAGAACACAGGTGACATTTCAAGGTGCTTTAATTTAACAAGTCAATAAGTATTTTTAGTGTCGCAATAATTATAAATATCGCTTAAAGTTAACTGCGGTTTAACTAATATTATCGCTGCGTACTTCCACTCAGGACTGCTTTATAATTAATGTATTAATAATAAATAATATATATTAATAATAAATAATTGTTATAATATGTATAATAACTAGTATAATTATATTATGTATTATATTATATAATGATATACGTTAATAATAAATGCGTATTAATAATAAACTTGTTAATAATTCCGAGTTAAGATTTCAGAGATAATTGACTAAATAACGCTGGCTTTAAAGAAATTTATATAACAAGCGATTTTTTTACTTGTATTTTATATTTGCTACTTAAAATAATATAATCTAAAATATATATATATGTATAAAATATAATCATATATTTCATTATTTGACGTTTTTCTGGTTTTCTTCATCGTATAGGCAAACTTTGGAACTTTCTGCGTCTATCGATTATCGCCGTTCCCAGCGTAAATTATCATTTACATAGTTTAACGTTTAAATGTCATTCCATCGATTAGATAAAGACATTGTTAAACACAAGCGGCAAAATTGCCTATGCCTAATGAATGACTTACATTCTCATACGCATTTATTGTACATGCTGCACATTTACGTTACGTTAAAGAAATTTTGAATGACAAGATTAGCAAGTATCGAAAACTGAATATTTTATTTCGAACATCAATATACATTCGAAAATATATCTATAATAATATAATCATATACATTCGAATATTAAACGGCAAGTTTTACTTCTAGAACAAAAAAAATTTTTAAAGCATATCGTGTTTTGTGTATTTAAATGTTTTTCAGCTTGTCATTTAAATTTCTTTTAAGCCAAAATCGAACTCTTTCGATTGTCAATTTACAATATTCATGTAAAGCACGATGATCAAATGTTATGCACCTTTTAATGGTCAACGTAATATTTTGTATAATCGATATTATGTAAGATTACATAATACTGTATAATCGATCAATATTATCCGTAGATTATCGCACGACGCATACGATTTCGTTTGGACACCTAGATCTAATATTGACGTTTCAAGACCAAGTATTTATCCATCAAAACGCTTGTTCTACACCGTCCATATAGGCTTATCACGTGTCAATCGAGTGATGATGCATGTCACGTGCAAATCACCACGAGCGACACTTCGACGCGATGACAGAGCAAAAGGAAGTGACCTAATTATCTGCGCTGCTCTCGATATCAAGATTAATTACCTAATCATCTAGACTGAGGTTCTTTGAGTACAAAAATAAAAACTCATCAAAAGGGCTATTTTAATCGTTAAAAATTAATAATAAACTATTAGGTTTGAAAGTTTTTATCGCTACCGCGATAGTGATTTTCTGCTTATTCGATAATTAAAAAGTGGACGAATGAAACTCAGGCTAATTTAGAAATCTTGAATCTTAGATCGGAAGTCGATGCTCTTATAGTTTTGTTAGATGAAACGATTAGTTCGAGTTAAACGAACATTTCAGCGATAATTAACGATTGACGCTGCGCACAAGCAGTCTTGCGCGACACGTGCCTCCGTTTCGCTGCATAATATGAAGTGGTGGCAGTGGTGCTTAAACAATTGAATTTTGCTCTTTACGAGCGGTTTGATGGCGGCAATTCAAGCGTGAAATGGTCGAGTGTGTGTCACCGTCCGACGATAAGTGACAAAATGTTCGAACGTAATCTCGACGAATGTAGAGTCACGCTTTTGGCTCAACGGGATAAAGTGAGTGGAACGAAGAGGACTTACGCTCGTCTCTAACAAGCGTATTTTTTTGATTCACTCTCGAGATAAATGTCAATTGAAAAATAAACAACTCCAATGTAATCGTATTGAATGTGTTGCGTTCATTCATCTAGACGTGGCGTACACTTACAACTTCTTACAACGTTTAGAACTTTAGCCACTTTGAAACGATTACTACTTCGATTCTTAATTTTCTTTACTATATACTGTAGATTTTTTTTATAAAATACGATAAGCGACACGGTTGCGTAGCTCTTAAAATTAAAGTAACGTTTTTATTACAATAAGAATGACAATCTTTTTTGGCTATTGTTTTGCAATAGAATAATAGACACAGAATAAAATGACTTAAATACTATTTTTAAAAACCGTCATTTTTATTAGCACGTAATGCAAAAATAATATACACTTATAAAACATATAAAAATTAGCATTATAAAAAAGTCAAAAATTTAATTGTTGTTCAAGGAATGAATGACCTTGCCAAGACGATTTGTCCGTACTCAACGCCATAGTTTTGACATTGTTTAATCTATGCGACGCATATTTTGAACAAAGCCCCGGTGAAATCTCACTTAACCCTTTGGACCAACGGCTTAACGTCTCTTTCCGAAAGACGGAGCCCAGTTTGCTCCGCACAAGGGCCCCAATCTTGCACGGAGGGCGCAGCTTTCGGAAAAAACTTTCCATGGCTCTAGTGTGGACTCGAACCTGATTCCTCAGATTACGAGTCTGGCGCTCTACCACTAGACCACACTGCCGCCGAAAATTTAATTGATTGCACGGTATATATTCAACTGTCGGCAAACTGTCGGTATGGTAATTTTCATGAAAAAAATTTGCCTGAAAATCTTCAAAAACATATAGATGTAGTTATTGATGTTAGAAAGTGATAATTAATAAATTTTCAAAAACGCTTTGATTAGGTATTGTGCGCGAGTTCAGATAGTCATTATTCCAAAAACATGTATCCGAACCGAGCTGAATTGTTGGTCTTTTTTTCGTAATATTTATTTTTACATGTTTATACGTGTATATTTTTTCGCACTAACTTATTGCGCTAATAAAAATGACAGGTTTCTTTTACAGAGTAGTGTCCGTCTCCATTTCATTCTGTCCGTTCATCACAAATTAACAGGGCTGTTTGGCTTCTCAATCATCACTCCGTATATACGCTACGTTGAAAGAAAAGTTCTTTTGTAATTACTGATTGCACCGTATAATCGTTATCGATGAGCGTAATCCCGGTTACGTTGGTGATTCGAGGAATATTATATCACCGTTATTTGTGATTTTTGCGATCACCCAGGTCTCTGCTAGATAGACGTGTCGGTTTTCACTATTACATAACGTGGCAATAAGGATACATTGCGTATACTAGATCTGTGATCGCCAGAGAATCGGTTTTTACGAAGAATATACTAGAGTTTCTCGTTGCCCCGTAATATGTTGTTCTATAGAAAATACAATAACTAATTCTGGGCTTTTCTTTTTCCATTTTTTTGCGAGGAACAGGAAGAAAAAGCAGGATAAATGTGTCTGGGAATAAAAGAATGATGCCTTGACTAATGATCGCCGCGCCAGAAACTGTACATGTTTTTTATCTCTAAAATATGTATTTCTTATTACGCATCATACGCACAAATAATTGTTCCCGCGGAAGTAACGGTTTTTGCAGATGTAAACAAGAAAAATGAAATTTAAAAGATAACAAGGTCAGGATAATAAGGACCGGTTACAAACGATTTCCAGATCCTGAAGCGGATCACGACCGCTTATACAGGTTGAGATCGTGTTACATTATCGTTCGCGTATCGGCCTAGATTTTCCGAAGTCAAATTCGTGCGTAATAACGGTTTCGCGGAAAATCTCGTTTCGTTTCCTTCGGCGATTTGCCGTAACGGGATCTCGGCGACAGCCAAAGAGGGATCGATCTACACGGAGTGTGGGATGCGTTTGTGTGCAGCGTGCATAACGTGTGGGACAGTGTGGGTATACCGACACCAAAAGGGCAAAGATATCGCAAATTCATCGCCAATGAAACGGTGCGCAAATCAGTTTTCATAAATCAGTTTTGCATCGTCGATATACTAACCGCATCCCAGAACGTTAGGAACTTGAACTTCCCACCGTAGGCGTTGTGCACGCTCGTGACATTGTGCGGCACGATCGTGTACGTGTAATCGTAATAAACCGCGGAAGCGTACTGCAAAAACGTAACGGCATGGAATCCGATCGCTAGGCCCTCTCGCATCTCACAGCTGTTCACGAGTAAGTCTGAAACGTGTAATTATCTCTTTTGGGGGGAAGGGGGACCACACTGACATCCGTCGCGGTCGGCGCGACGTCGAGCAAGAACGGGAAGACCCGCGCACCCGTCGCAGCGTAGGTACACGTTCTTTCGCGCAAGACAATCTCCTTTTTTTTTCTCTCTCTCTGAATTATTTTCTCGATGTTAACATCGTTAGGATCTCATTGGAACTCTCGTGCCCGGCGGCACTAAGCCGCACGTGAAACCTGATTATGGAAAATTTTACATAATCCAATCCTCGGGATAGCGCGTCTACTAAACGGCCGTTTAAAGTTTAAACTATGCTTGCGAATTCTTATTCTCTCAAACCGCATTTTCCATTACCGCGACCGAAGTTTCAGCTCTAATTGCAGCAATTTCTTGGCGTACATTACTTCTTTTAAATTCTCCTTCGGAGAGTCTCTCGCTTGGGTTATTAACAAGTCTTCTCTTGAAGAAAAACGATGCGTACCAAGAGAAATCGCTGTAATAACGGAAAATAGAGACAGAGAGGGCAAAAAACTTTGTAAGCGCAATCTCGGCAATCATTTATTAGACATGGACATTCCGGGCCCGATTATGTAAAAATTTAAGACTGTTTCCACTCATTGATCCAAGAACTGCGATTAAACGATAGAAATAAAATAATTAATTAAAAAAAAAAAACATTCCATTTATACTGGTGATTGTAGAAAAAATAAAAATGATTAACTTTTTATTATCAATAGTTTTGATTGCAAAAAGTAATATAGATTGTAAAAACACAATTGTCCAAAAAATATTAAACATAAATATATCCACCTATACGTACGTGTGTGCATATGTGCGTGTGGTTATGTATTCACGTAACAGTTTTGTTTGTTCTGCATTTTAAATCTAATTTTCAGAGAAATATGAATACACAAAAAATCAAAGATTAAAAAAATTATTTTATTTTATTTTCATTTACACAATTCTCTTTTGCTTGCACCAGTGAGACTTATTCCTGTACGCGACTTATCGAAATCGATACCGAAATCGAATCATGTAAGTACTACCGACATCGACAATTATTGTTAAAGAGTGACAAATATGCAAATGGAAGATAGTTCGAAGATGGAAAGTTTCAGTTGATAATTTCCCAACACGTGCGTGCATTATGCAAGCGAGTATAACTGAGTTATATAATTTATACGTAACTAACTAAGTACTTGGTTAAAAAAGATCTCACGTGCATAACAAATCTCAATTTTTGCTACTTCGTGTATTTTCAACAAATTCAAACTGTACATAAATGTACATATATATATATGTATGTATATCTAGTATATAGGGTAATTTAAAAGGTTACTGCCAAACGTAAGGAGCGTATAGAGTGGTCAAAATAGACTTACAATTAGTCAGTACAAGCCTTTGGAATATATGGAATTCGGATTATATACCAATGAAATAATCATAATTTGCTACTCTTGCACTAGCTTTATTTTGTTTTTATTAAGGTTTTGTTAAGGATTGGCACT